>NC_141218.1:32614759-32822259 GCF_054856515.1 Filicampus tigris | reverse complement strand
TATGTGAACATGTGAAGGCTGGAGAGGAGATAAATTTCAGTCAACCAGGGTGATTATGTCCAACCAGGGCTACACAAAGCTAATGGAAGGGTTCAACAAAGGGTGACACTGATGTTCAGAAGTGTTGCCAGGATGCATGACCTTGATCAGGCCAAAATCATTATTAACAAGACATCATGAGTTGTGCATAAACTGATCTTCATACTTTCATGTGTTACATTAATGAATGTTAGGCGCATTTGAAATGTTCATTTACATTTAGTTTTGTTTTGTTAACTATACAATCAAAAAACAGTCTCCAGACACAATGCTCTGAGGAAAATTCCTAGGACTTGTTTTTATTAAGAGAATTTCGGAACATAAGATAGGGGACCAGACACCTGCGTTTGTGAGTGCTTTCCAAATTCAAATTATTTATAAAACAACAGGTTAAAAAAAAAAAAAAAAAAAAAAGCTGACGTGACAGCGTGGATGACACAGGAGCTGTTTTTTCAACTTTCTCGTAACGCAGGGTCGTCTCGGACACAGGTCGTAGGCATCACTGTTCCAGGAATGTTTCGCATGTTCGTCTTCCTCTTCTTTATGGGCAACGCGCTTAATTATTTTTTAAAAACACATTTTCAATGAGGAAAAAAGATCATGAGACACAAGCAAAAGGGAAGTCACTGCACATTAAGAGATCTAAAAGAAACAGCCACAACAACATGGCTGAACTGTTAATAAAACATGGATGGGAAGCTGAACTGCGGGAGAGGAGGGTCTACTTTGCAGAGGAGGTGGGGGAAGGAAAAACACAGGAATACACAAGTCACGACAGAGCCAATCAGGCAGGGGACACTTTCTACACCAAACAAGGCTTTAACAATCACGAAATGCCATTTAAAAAAGATTTTAGTGTTTTTGTCTTGCTTGCAGACACTTGATATGACCACTGCAAATCTGCAAGGTGCTCCATAATCAGCTTTGCTTTTTGTGCTAAAAATCTGTACGGATACTTATAAAATCATTGATAAAAATATTCCTCTGTTAACAATACGCCTTGGAGGGAAACCGTGTGAGAGACTTGAGAGGGGAGATTTAAGGGGAAGGGCTGTAGAAGAGGAACGCTGGGGCAGTGGTGCTACTCTGACTTGGCCTCCTCCTTGGCCTCCTCTGGGGCTTCCTCCACCTGCGGGACAGAACACATAAAGTAAGGTCACCACCGTCATTTTGACTTTCCAAGTCCACAGCCAAAGTGTCAACTTACCTCATTGGTCTTGGCCTCTCCATTCTCAGAGTGGTTTTCTTCATTGGCCTCTGCCTCTGCGTTCTCCTTTGTCTTCTTGGTCTTCTTGTCTTCCTTCTTGTCATTCACAGCCTTCTCTTTCTGGAAAAGGCAGAAAAAAAAGCAGTGAGCTGGATTCATGTTCATGCTAGATGGTTGTCTGCACGGCTGGCCTCTCCTACCTTCGCTGTTTTCTTAACCTTTGGTTCCACCTTAGATGTGGCCGTCTTCTGCGGACAGGGACAGAATTAAAAATGGCTCCAAAAAGTTTTCACTGTTAATTTGCAAGATTTTCTTTTTATAAGCACGCTGGGTCCTGGGAGACAAACTTTTTAAAAGCAATTGCTACCTAAGTTGCTCATTCTTTTATGATGTTGAATCATTAAGAGGGATTTTAGAACTTGTTGCAATATGCCAAACTAAACTGTTAGAACATTTGGTTAATTTAATCAAAGTTGCTTGATATGACAAAAGATTGTATGTGCTGCTGTTAACAAATTGTGTGATATGGCTCCTAATGTTTGTCACCCTTTAGTTTGTAAAATATACATTGTTTTGCCTTTGATTACATTTGAAAAATTCACCAATATTTAAAAGGAGCACAAAAAATCTATTCCAAAAATACCTGCGTATGTGCATCTAGCAGCATATTGGTTTTGTTCTTCAAATTGTTATCAGAGCTTTTGAATGGAATGTGAAAATATTCTATTCTGCCTACAACAACAAATACCGTAATATAAATGTTGCATGGATGTTTCTGTAAAAAAATAAAATAAAATCTGCAAAACCAAAGCTCGCTAATGCCAAAACCCCATTAAGCGAACACAGTAATGGGGTTTCATATTGTTTTGTGTATAAAGAATATGAAGCACCACCCTATGTTGACAACTTTCTTTCGATTTTATAATACTGTGTCAATGTTTTCTCAGAATGTAGAAGTATGCCATATTTGATTCAAATGCTTTTTTATTTTTAAAAATTGTCATCTTTGCTCTTATGGGCGTATTTTAGAGATTCAAACACAATGTTGCTGCGTTTGAACTATTAAATAAACAACATAACGTAAACAACGTTTTAATCTTAAAGTAAATTAGCTTTAAACTGATGGGTTAAAAATAAAATTTTAACTCACATTAGGTTGCTTAAATCCATATTGGGTTATTTTTAATTCAGCAGTTTTAAGGGTGTGTATCTATCATTTAGACTAAGATATTTGTGAATGATTAATGAAGACTCAAATTAATAAAACAAACAAACAAAACAAAAGGTTTTATATGGATAACTGCCCATTTCACCCAATTAGCTATATGTTTGTACAGTATATATTTAAGTGCTGTGTACCTCATGTTAATTAGCCATATTATTTAATGTCAACTAATTTGTGTTCTCTTACCTCTGATAACCGGGGTGATCTCCTCTTGGGCTGACACACAACACATGTTATTTTAATCATGTTGCTTTGTAATAATGAGACAGTGTGCAGGTAACAAATATAAAATTACATTTAAAGTATAATTATTTGGATAAATTGGTAGGCAAAGTGTTATTTAACATTCTCAACACTTACCTCCACCTTGTCCTCTGTTTCTTGTCTCTGCAAAACAAAAAAACAACATTTAAACACAGAAACATGAAAATGACATTATTAAATGCTTAATTTGTGTTTATAAGTAGAGTATAGTGCCACCCAACGACTTGTGCACTTAATATGGTTAACAAGAGAGGTGTTGAAAAAACTTTTTCAAATCATCCCAAAACATGAAAGTGTGACAAATAGAGCTGCTTTAAACAATTTAGGGCAGTGAAATATGGCGGCAAAGCGTGGTTGGCGAGAGGGGCTCGGAGAAGTTGAGCATGCGGGCCTCTGGGGACACATTTGGAGGGCCCGGGCCACGCGTGTCCCTTTCACTCCCCCATGTCTTCCTCCCATTCAATGCATGCAGCTCAGATTTGAAAGCTGGCGCGGGAGTCTCAGAGAGGGGGGAGGAACCTCGCTCAGTCTCACGGGCGCCACCCGCAGGCAGAGCCGCGCCACCGCAGCCATTTGGGACTACGAACAAAGAGAGAAAATATATCATTTTATCCAAACGCGACGGCGAATGTCGGATTTTGCGGCCAAAACACAAAGTAAAGTCACCGTAGTATTTTCTGGCTCTACTTTGGAGCGGTTTGGCGAGCAAACGACGATAAGCGAGCCGTTTGTTCTCGGCTGGCTCGCCGACGACGGTGGACGAGCGCTGCAAAGCATGGCTGCTGCTGCTTGTGCTTTAACTGCATGGAGAGCCACAGACTTTGAGCTGCATAACGGACAGCGGCGGCTTGCACCGTTACACGGGCGTATTAGCGCGGGAAAATATTCATTCCAACACACAAAAAAAATACATTATTTTTAGAAAACAGAGGAAAATTACGGACGACATCCAAACGCCGTACATTGCGTTATAATTAAGTAATGTCTCAGAGGAATGTCTCACAAGCGTTTGCAGGGCATTCGCGCTCCCTGTAGCCGTCTAAGTATTTGTTATTTGTTTCAGATCACTCACCTTTCTCCTGGGCATGTTTGATTTCTTGGAGGTTTGAATGCAGACACAACTAAAAACAATTGTTCTCAGTGCATGTGAAGATGAGTGTCTCCCCTATGCTCGCCAGTGTAGTAAACACACAGAAACAGAGAGGCGAGTGGTTGAATGGGGGGAGGGGTGCGGCTAAGCGGCGGATTGACGGCAGCGCCAGCCAATCGCCTGGCGCCATTCGGGGCTGCGGAACACTTGGAATTTGGGAGCCGGTGATGGTTAGCGGGTCTGCACGAATGGCTTCTTCTTACAGGGGGAGATGGGAGGACACCTATGAGAATGAAAGGATTCGGGGACATGTTGGCTGATTACATGTGTTGTGATCGTTCAAGGGGAGGGGGACTCACGGAGAAACCCGCCGTATTCGAGCCCCACCGGTGGAAACATGCAGTGTAAACGCGGTGCTTGTCCAATGATTTTTCGACATACAGATTCAACCAACATCCGCCGACAAAGGGCGACTTTGTCGTGAACTGCATTGACTTTGAGTCCAATATGGCGCCCACTCCTCTCCTTGACACATTTTTTGTTGTTGTTTCGGCTTTCCTCAATTCGTTTGAGTGGAAAGGAGTGCGACGCCTGCTCCAGACGCCTGTAGGGGGCCCACTGAGCCCGTCTCTTGAACATGGCTGCCCTTGCCTCTCCCTGATGTCTAGAGTGCACCCCCCCCCCCTCGCAAAAAAAAAAAAAAAAAGAAAACTCATTCGCGGCGTCTACTATGCATTGTAACTCATTCATTCGCCATTTTTGTTGCTCGGACACATACGCGCGTCGTGTGCATGTGTTGTAACGCAAATAGAACAATGACGTTGCGCCCACACTGATCGTACAGCCAGACACCCTATGCACGGTCTCGCCATATTTTATTATTTGCCTTTCTGCCGTTACGTGTCTCCCCGCGAGCTTGTCCAACTCTCACTCTCACTGCCCAGAATCTCTCGAGAGGGACTGAAAGGGGCGGGCAGGCCAGGAGAGGCGGAGGAGGAATGCACAGCTCTAGCCAGTGTAGAAGAGTAAGAGTGTTTGCGCACGCAGTTTGTCTGCAACAGAGGATCCAACCTGAGAATTTATTCGTTTGTTCCCCCCTCCTCAACAATTCCTGACGTCAACTTGCCTCCAAAAGAGCCAGATCAACAAACGCCTGCATCCGGGATTGACCATGGTGATCAAAGTGTACATAGCGTCCTCCTCTGGCTCCACTTCGGTAAGGGATGAGAGAATGTTACATCTTTATTGTGATGTGTGGCTATTTATTTGCAGCATCCCTGGCCTCAAAAGCCAACAGGAGGGCAGCTGAACTTTGATTGAACTCAGAACGTATCGGTATGGGCATGTCTGACGCCTGCTACATGGCCTGTCCTCATGTATTAGATATTGTGTACACTTTTAGCTGTGTTACAAGAGGGTTGTAGTAGGAGTCCAACTTGCAATGCTGCTGTCAACTGTTGTGGTATTGGTTATTGTGATTACTGACAAGTGATGGCAGCTAAAACCCGGGTGGAAAACAGGAAATGCTCGCAGTTACAAAATATTTGCTTCACATTCTCTGCTTAGAATGGTTTGGATTTGCTGTAGGAACCAGGGGTGTTTAGTTTCAGGCATGCCAGTTTCAGCTAGAGTGGAAAGGAATGATGGTGATGCAATTCTCCAAGGCCTTTATAGAAGTGCAGCTGCAGAACCCGGTTCAAGACATTTTGGGCATCTGGAAGTGACACATTATTTTTATGTATTAAGCAATTAATCTCAGGTAGAACCTGTGATTAAAGCGAGCACGCATCTACTGATCCGTGCAATCTAATACAAGAGCTGTATCACAAACCCTGCCTTTCCCAATTCTTATGTTTTAGAGGTCTTACTCTAACTGTACTGTATTGTAATTACTGGAACTGTAATAGAACAGCTATGCATCATACTGAGGCATGTTATAAATGTTTTGGTGACCTAATTCAGTTACCGGTACATGACAGGCAAACACATGAGAACTACCTATCACTGTGATGCAGTGCACTTCATTACCATTATAAACTGCAAGTGGAACAGTCGCAGTGTTGTTAAATTATTTGTGCTCTTCAGACAGTGTCATAAACAGGACATTCCTGTATTATCTTTGTAAAATGATTAAATTACATTGTGTAAGTGTAGCTTAATGTTGTGACCAGTGAGTACATGTTAAAGCTTTTTGTTTCTATTATAGCATCTTTTAATGTCATTCAATATTGGAATATTTTCAGTTTACTAAAGTATCATGGTCTTCTCATGGATTTGCATCACCTTTAGATGATGTACTTTCACTCAGCACTCACACAGTCACATCGCCCCTCTTTTCAGTTGGCAACGCTTAAGTGGCTTTATTGCCTTTACAGTAAATGATTGGGAAGACTGCGGTGGTCTAAAAGGACAGATCCAGTCAACAACTCGAGATACACTTGCTATATCAGTCTTGATTCTGATCTGTCTTGGCAATCAGGGGCAACAGAGCCTGATAAATGTGCCGTTACAAGCCTGGTCTTCTATATCAGTTCACATTACAGCTTAATAGGCTTCGCCTAGTCATTTCCGACTGTTTGATGGGAAATCGACCTTTTTGAGAGTGTACAGTATATGAAAGTATGTGAAACGGCTGACTGTTCTAGAAGCAACTTTCTGTCATCACCAAGTCCCATCTTAATGCAATAAAAATATCATTCCATGATGTGTCCCAGTTGAGCTTTGCTAATAGAGAGATCAGCTAAAACCAAAGGACCTCTCTATTTTTAGTGTGTATGGTAAGCTGAAGCGCTATTTCAAATTATTTGTCAACTTAAATCTGCTGGCTGAAGGGCATTTTCACTGCAACAAAGTTATATTTTGTCTTTTTATTCCAGATTGTGTTTATAGCTTCTAATGTTTATGATGATCTGTAAAGCTATACATATGGCCACTTCATTAGACAGATCTGCACAATCTAATGAGGTCTAATTCTAGAGCTGTAACAGCATACCTGTCAACTTGTACATTTTCCCTGTATTTTATACGTTTTTTGATCATTTCAAATTGTGTACGCCATTTAACAATTTTTGTACAGGAAAAAAAAAAAGAAAACTCATTTTTTTGTTAGACCGATCTCGTCTTGCCCATTTCGGCTCTAATCCGGAGCGTCCGTTAGCGATTCCGACTGCAAACTACGGCCGACTTTCACGAGCAAAGTTTGGGCAGCATCTTCGGGTGTTACACAAAGTTTGAGTACATGCACTTCCCAGCAATTATTGGTAGCTTCGAGAGAAAAACATGGCAATGCAACTGGTGCATTGTGAATACAGTTGTAATTGTATTGTAATTTATAACAGTGGCCAGTGGAGTAATGTGGCAGTTACCCCCATTTAAAGTAAATCTATGGGGAAAAAAAGTCATCTTTAGTCAATTAAACGCAATGTAATGTTTTACACAGGGGCGGGCAGTGAGTTGTCCAAAAGGGCCATATTGGGAAACTGGAATGGTTGCTGGGGAACACACCAACATGTAATTCATGTGTTCCATTTATTTAATGGATTTATATAAAGTATTACATTGTATTGTTTCAGTTAACTGTTACTTTGTAGGCTATATGTTGTTATAATTGGGAAATAAAAATGTTCAACAAAATCATAAGCAGTTATTAATGGGCATTATTTTTTTACATTTTTTTAAGTATGCTGACATTATGACCCCCAACCATGAAGTCATATTAGCAGTTCCTAGTTGATCTCTCAAATCAATATCATTCCAAGTCTCCCTCCTCACTTCAACGAGCAGTAAATAAAAATGTTGTTGACATGAGGACCACAGTTAGTGTTGTCGCTAGTTGCTTTTTTTTAAATAGTCGCTAGAGGGTAAGCGAAGTTACTAAATATGGCAAAAATGACACTAAGTTTGCAATACCAATGCATATCATAATTAAAGCACTGGATCCACAGTATCCAAATAAAAGTAAAGCATAGTTTACATTTTACATGTCCTGGGTCATTCTTTGGGCCTCGTCCTGGCGGGATATGCTCAGAACACCTCACCAGGGAGGCTCCCGAGCCACTTAATCTGGCTCCTCTCAATGCAAAGGAGCAGCGACTTCACTCGACTGACTGAGTTTCTCACCCTGTCTCTAAGTAGTGCGGACATCCATGGAGGAAATTTATTTCGGCTGCTTGTACCAGTTGTTGGCACTGCCATGCTTAAGAGCTAGAAATGCCGGTAGGCAGAGGAAAAACTCATCACACACTGTATTTATACTTGCCCTGCATGCACCAAACTTGTGAATGAGTTACAGCCATTTAATGATTGCACACCAGTGTGTAACCCCGCCCATACCATCAAAAATAGGTTACGTCAATTAAGAACAGTTTGACAAGTCAACACCAGTCCTCTGAAAGAACAATATCCCAATTTGTGTTGTCACATGACAGCAAAGGTATAATGCTTTTGGTTGACACAGTTCGTCGATTCCGAATCTTGTTCTTTCAGTTATGACCCAAAACTCGTGACCATGGGTGAGGGTAGGAACTTTACTGCAGAGGCTGTACCAATCCGCCTGTCGATCTCACGCTCCATCCTCCGCTCACTAGTAAATAGACCCTGCTGTGTGACATCACATCTGTAAGCTGTGTGCAGCCAAGGTGCAGTCTGAGGGCAGGCAGCCGAGTGAGGTCGAGGTCGAGAGGCAAGATAGTTGATAAGTACTTTCTGTGTTCTGGGAAATGAAGACGTTTGTAATACGACGAGCACAATGGCTATCAAATCTCAACGTGACCACTTTACACCATCACAACATAAAAGTATATGCTCTTATCACTTTATATAACGTACTGTTTTCTTTTTCATGTGCAGTGTGTCATAAGGTTAACCTTTGATTGGAAAACGGAGGCAGACGCTTACGTGTGTACATACCTGTGCAAGTTTTAGTTTACATTGCTGTTCAACATTAATATGTTAATTTTGTAGGAATACAAATATTATACAGGAAGTCCTCATTTTACGAACGACTTCCGTTCCTACACTGGCGATGTTCGCGTAGGTCAGATTTCACCGTTAACGTCGAAATTTACGTCAAATTACTTTGTATAAAAAATACATAATACATTAAAATAAAAAGCATAAGATGCTGTTCTTAGCATTACTGCTGAGAAGTGGATGTAGAAAGAGGAGAGGAGGGCGAAAAAGGCAAAAATACTGCTGCCGCGCAAAGCGACACGATCAAGACACTTTGCGCATGGTCAACCGCAAGGAATGCTGGTCTTTGTAGTACAGGAAGTGCTTGTATGCGGAAGTGCGTTTTTTGGCGCGAAACCCATCGCAAATACACAAGCAGAGGTAAACAAACTCATAGACACAGCACAAAAGCACACTTTTGGAGCAAGGAGGAAACCGGCTGCTTCATTCATGTGGTGAGTGACATGAATATCAAGTGTTTTATTGACAATTGAAAGTAACAAGCGAAAATGACGTCAATTTGAGTCATGACACTGTGTGTCACCGTCACAGTGGCTTATTCAAATCCCGGAGCAACCCTGTCCTCTCAATCATGTAAACGGGTTATTCAGAATGTTTCAGAAATCGGAATTTTGACTTTAACCCGTAGTCACTATGGTGCTGGGGCCAAAATGGAGGAGGAGGCATGGGCGTCGTAAATTCGAAACGACTTAAGGCCTTGTCTACATCTAGCCGGGGTTATTTAACAACCGCATATCCCCCCCACCTGCGTTGGAATACGCATTAAAAAAACGCATCCACACGAAACCGCGGAAAAACGCGTTTTCAAATGCAAGCCAAGCCTCTGGGTGGCAGTAGTTAGCCATTCAGAAGGAACTTCCGTCCTTTGACGTCACTTTTACGAAACCAAAAACACGGCGCCAAACTCGTTCGGGAGAACCAACAAGAGGTAAGAATTCCTTTTAAACCTTTCAACGAGAAACAGTGGTTGGTTGCGTACAAATAAGTAAGCAAAAAGCGCATCGACAATGGCTATAACCAACGCAGCGCCGCGAGAATACATGTTGACTCGCATGAAAACACAAGTCGCGCAATGACATCAAAGCATTGTTGTTGCACGGTGACAACTAAATCTCCGAGTGCATAGCAAAACGCTAATCTGGAGATATCCACAAATCTCCACTGCTGCCGGAGTTTTGCGTTTTCCCTGAAAAAACTCTGGGAACGTGTGGATGATAGGGCTAACCGCAGGCTTATTTCCGGCGTTTTCAAAAACCCCGGCTACGTGTAGACAGGGCCTTAGTTTGCGTACGTTGTAATTTGAAGACTTCCTGTAGTACGTTGATTGGTGTTGAGCATCGTTTGAATTTGGACGATTCCGGTTCCTAACGATTCTCGATTCTGATTCTTAACCACAAAAAAAACCCCTGAACTTCTCTGTTCTTTAATTTCATGAACTTTTTACTGTTTGTGAACTTTACCAAGAATTACTCAAAGGGCTGTTTTTAACCAGTATATTTATTTTAATACTTTTTTTTGTATTATCAAGTATTATTTTTCACAAGAGCTTTAGTTTTGAGAAGTTCAAGACATTACAATAATAAACTTCAAAATTGGAGTGGCTTGGTCTAGAGAAGGGCATCATTACCGACTTACAATCTCTGTGTCTCTCTTTGGACTGGCAATGAACATGCTCGTGAAGTCTGCGGCGGAAGTTGAGTGCAGAGGTCCACTGTCCAGATCTGACACCCGACAACCACCAATTATAGCATTCATGGACGATATCAGAGTGACCACAAACTCAGTGCCTGGATACAGGTGGCTTCTTCAAGCCCTCTAACAGCTCATCACTTGGGCCAGGATGAGCTTTAAGCCTGCAAAATCCAAATCCTTAGTCTTAAGGAAGAGAAAAGTCTCTGATCAGTTCCACTTCATACTGGGAGACACAACAATTCCATCAGTATCAGAAAAGCCAGTGAAGAACCTGGGCAAGCTCTTTACTGGCAACCTGAAGGACACCGTTGCACTGCAAGGTACCAGCGATGACCTCGACACATGGCTCTCGGCAGTGGACAAGTCAGGACTTCCTGGAAAGTTTAAGGCTTGGATTTACCAGAATGGCATCCTCCCTTGTCTCCTCTGACCACTGCTAGTTTATGAAGTCCTAATTACCACCGTGGAGGGCTTTGAGCGGAAGGTCAGCCGATTAATGCGCAGGTGGCTGGGCTTGCCACGAAGCCTTTACAGCATTGCTCTCTTTGGGCATAACATCAAGCTAAAGCTTCCTTTCAGCAGTCTGGCAAAGGAGTTCAAGGTCAACAGAGTCAGAGAAGTCCTGCTCTACCGAGACTAGGCTGACACCAATATCTTCTCAGCAGGGCTGGAGGCCAGATCAGGAAGGAAGTGGTGTGCCAAGGATGCAGTGGAGCGGGCAAAGGCAAGGTTGCAGCACAGAACCCTAGTGGGCTCATTGGCTACTGGTCGGGCCAGGTTTCGAACCAATCCTAAGCCATGCTACACCAAAGCCAGGGGAAAGTAGAAGCGGAGGCTCATCCAGGCTCGTCCGAGAAGGTGAGCAGCCTCAACCATCCGTTAAGACCCAAATGGGCCTGCTTGCGACAGAAAGAGACTGGCAGTTCCTGGTTGACCTAGGGAGACAGTTGAGATTCCCGGACACCATTGCTGCTACATCACTTTGACCAGACATAGTCTTGATGTCCGCAGCGAGCAAGCAGTTTGTGCTGCTTGAATTGACTGTTCCCTGTGAAGATCGAGTAGAGCAAGCCCAGGGGAGGAAGAGGACCAAGTAAGCAGACCTGGTAGTGGAATGTTGGCAGAATGAATGGGACGCCCGCTGTTAATCGATTAAAGTGGGCTGCAGGGGCTTCGCAGGGCAGTCCCTACACCGGGTCCTGGACTCTTAGGGATTTGCGGACCGCACAGGCCAAGAGCCATCAAGAATATCCTGGAGGCTGCTGAAAAGGCTTCACGGTGGCTCTGGCTAAGGAGGGGGCACATGTGGCGTAGTGCGCTACCTGTACACAAATCGGGGCCTGGGTCGCACAGGTGAGAGCGTCTAACGTAAGACCCGAAACACCCTATGACCCTGGGAACATCACCGACGATGTGTCCAGGTTGCACCACAAGGTGTATTCAAGTACTGTACTACAGCAGTATGCTGCATGCTCTTGACAGCATCAAAGTCCTCCCACGTGTAGGCACTCTTCTTTACGATGAAGTGATTAACTCTGTTGTGATAGCTCACTTCAGGGAACAGACTGGCTTCATTTGACCAGTCTGATTTTGAAAGTTTATCTGAGGAGTTGGCGTTTTCCTGTAATGGATGTAATGGACCTTTTTTCACAGAAGTAGACATAAGTAGACCTATAACGCTAACAATGGATAAGGCTTCTGTTCATGTTTTCTTTTGCCTGATTTCCTTCAAATATGGCGCTGGAAACAAAGCATTTTGGGTAAATTGACATCCCCTACCTGGAGAGGGGGCACTCCATCCTTTTCCGACTGAGAACCATGGTCTCAAATTTGGAACTGCTGATTTTCATCCCAACCACTTAACACTCGGCTGCACACCGTTCTAGTGAGAGTTGGAGATGCAGCTTGATGAAGCCAGCAGCACCAAATCATTTGCCAAAAGTAGACATGCAATACTGAGGCCGCCAAACCAGGCCCCCTCAATGCCTTGCCTGTGCCTAGAAATTCTGTCCAAAAATGTTACGAACAGAATCGGTGACAAAGGGCAGCCTTAGCTGTTCAACCCTCACTGTAAACAAATCCGAATTAATGTCAGCAATATCAGGGGTGTCGTTACCCCGTACTCCAAAGCACCCCTCACAGAGGTCCCCGAGGGACACGATTAATCGCCTTATCCCAGTTCACAAAACACATTTAGACTGGCTGGGTGAACTTCAGTGTACCCTCGAGGACCCTGCTAGGATGTAAAATTGGTTCACTGTTCCACGGCCAGGACAAAAAACACACTGCTCCTCCTGAATCCGAGATTCGACGGACTTTTCTCTTGAGCACCCCTTAAAGGCCTTACCAGGGAGGCTTAGGAGTGTGATTCCCCTGCATTTCGGAAACACCACAATTGTCTGCCAATCCAGAGGCACCGTCTCCGATGTCTACACTAGTGTTTCTCAACCTTTATTGAGCCAAGGCACATATTTGACATTGGAAAAAAATCTCACGGCACACAACTTAGCAAAATGATTCACAAGAACTGGCTATACTGGGTCATTATGTACCTTCTACTACTATATGTGGTTGGCATAAATCAATTAACAAAACAGTTTTTTTTATAAGAAATATATTTTCTTTGTCAAAATAATTGACAATGGATAATTTCCCGTGGCACACCTGATGATCTCTCACAGAACACTAATGTGCCATGGCACAGTGGTTGAGAATTACTGGTCTACACGATGTTGTAGAGGTGTGCCAACCAGGACAGCCCCACACCCTCCTGAGCATTTAGAAAGTTCGGGCAGATCTCATCCACCCCTGGTGCCTTGCCATATCGTCGGCTTCAACCACAGAGATAGGAGGGCAAAACTCAGAGTGCCTAGAGTCTGCTTCCTCAAGGGAATGCATGCTGGTGGAATTTAGGAGATCTTCAAAGTATTATCCCCACAACTCACAACGTCCCGAGCCAAGGTCAGCAGCATCCCATCTCCACAACATATAGTGTTGATGGTGCAATGTTTCCACCTCCTGAGGATGATGGACCAGAATTTCCTCAAAATCATCTGGAATCCGTTTTCCTTGGCCTCACTAAACTCCTCCCTTGCCCAAGTGTTTGTTACGGTGACCGCCGATGCTGCTTTCCGCTTGGCTAGCCAGTCCCTATCAGCTACCCCTGGACTCCCGACAGGCCAAAAGGACCAATAGATCTCCTTCTTCAGCTTGACGGCATCCCTGACCGCTGGTGTTCACCAACGGGTTCAGGTACTGCCGCCACAACACGCACCAACCACGTATGCCCACAGCTCCAGTCAGCTGACTCAACAATGGAGGCGTGGAACTCCTTCTGACAGGGGATTCTGCCAGACGTTCCCAGCAGACCTTCACAATACATTTGGGCCTGCCAGGTCAGACATGCATCTTCCCACACCATTGAACCCATCACACTAACAGGTGGTGATCAGTTGACAACTCCGCCCCTCTCTTCACCCAACTGTCCAAGACATGCAACCACAAAGTCAATCATGAAAGTGCGGCCTAGGGTGTGCTGGTGCCAAGTGCACGTGGACTAGGGCTGAACGATTATGGAAAATAATGTAATTTAAATGTTTTTCCTAAAAATTGCGATTGTGATATGAGTTGCATTTTTTTTCAAGGTCATTTTCTAAAATATTTTTCAACAATTATTTTCTATTACAACAATATCAGTGATGTCTGTTATGCATTATAGAATACTAAGGTAAAGGCAAATTAATCATTAATTAATATGAAAGACAGTTTATCTCCTACAATTAGAGGTATAAACTTACTAAATATTTTGATGTGCAGTTTGGTAAGCTTTCAACGCGACAACATTATTCTGCCACACAGGAGTGGCGTAAACATAAGTACAGTATATACTATTCTGATACTATACTGTAAAGGCCCAAACTCAAGTGCAAATTACAACAATTATGTAAACAAATTAGTAGCTGTGCCACTTCCTACATATCATTTTGGTTCATGAAACATGATTTTAATGTGGATTGCACTTCTCAAATACTCAATTTATTATATAGAACATTAAACAATAATCCAGTCCACTCGACCACTTTAGCCCCTCCCACAGGTGGTGAGTCCATGGGAAGGGGCCCCAACAATGCCTTTTCGTGCTGTGCCCGGTCAGCCCCCATCGGTTAAGGCTTTCGCCATCGAGCCCCACCTCCAGGACTGGTTCCAGGGTGGCTCTGGTGACATACGTCTGGGCAAGGGAAAACGTAATGCAACAATATTGCTCACCGTAAGGGGGTTTGTGAGCCGTGCTTTGTCTGGTACCTCACGTAGGAACTGTTTGCCATGGGTCACCCTGCCAGGGGCGTAAAGCCCCAGACAACTTAGCTCCTAGGATCATTGAGACAAGAAAAAACTTTGAACAAGTGACAAGTAATAGCTCATGGAGGGGTTATTCATTTTTTTTTAATGTGGTGGAGCAGCTCCAGCGCAGCATCGTGAAAATAGAGAACTTGAAAAATATCCATCCATCCATCCATTATCTGTACCGCTTCTCCTCACAAGGGTCGCGGGGCGTGCTGGAGCCTATCCCAGCTGTCTTTGGGCAGTAGGCGGGGGACACCCTGAATTGGTTGCCAGCCAATCGCAGGGCACACAGAGACAAACATCCGCACTCACAATCACACCTAGGGGCAATTTAGAGTGTCCAATCAACTTACCATGCATGTTTTTGG
Source organism: Filicampus tigris (assembly GCF_054856515.1). Lineage (NCBI taxonomy): Eukaryota > Metazoa > Chordata > Actinopteri > Syngnathiformes > Syngnathidae > Filicampus > Filicampus tigris. Next base: position 32,807,059 of record NC_141218.1, on the reverse strand, counting down.
AATGTGGGAGGAAACCGGAGTACCCGGAGAAAACCCACGCAGGCACGGGGAGAACATGCAAACTCCACACAGGGAGGCCGGAGCCGGGATCGAACCCACGACCTCTGAACTGTGAGGCGGACGTGCTAACCAGTCGACCACCGTGCCGCCCTTGAAAAATATATATTTTGTTAAAATATTTTTAAAATAATAATTGAAATAAAAATCTACAAACATGAATCTGCAATTCCTGAACCGTGAATGTGCAGGGATTGACTGTAAATGTAAAATGCAGTTTTTAAATGGTAATTTAGTCATTAAGGGAATAAAGATAGTCAAAGCTACCTGGCCTTGTGTGAAAAAATTACTTGCCCTCTAAACCTAATGACTAGTTGGACCACCATCAGCAGCAACAATTGAAATTAAACTTTTTCTATAAAAGGCAATGAGTCTTCCACATCTCTGTGGAGATATTTTGCCCCACTCTTCCCATATGAAATGTAGGAAATGCTGTGTTACAATTGTGTCAGGTGTAACGAGAGACACACCTTCCAAAAAGCTCAACTTTCTTATCTCGTCCGTCCGACAAATATTCACCCAAAAATCTTGGGACTTTTCAGATTTTTTTTTTGGGCAAAACGGTAAGCCTTTATGTTCAAATACTTTTTCATGGCACTGAAATGCACTTGAAAGTTGAAATGCATCTCAATATAGGCATTAAAATACAATCAGGCACATGGATCAGCAGTGTTAAACCTACCTTTAGTGACTTTTAGATTTCAGTATACAGCCTATACTGTATTTTTACCTTTCAGATTCTGAAATTTGTTTCGTAACAAGAGGCAATATTTTCCTGTTGAGACGTTTCGTAACGTGAAAATTTCGTATGAAGAGACGTTAGTAAGTAGAGTTACCACTGTACAGCCGAAAAAATAAACTATTCATTCATTCATTATGTTATCTCTACTGTACATATGTATTGGTGAACAAATTCTACCACCCCTCACCTAAGATAAATGGTGGTCTCCCTCTAAAGTGATATCATGTTTCCTCCACAGTAGGGGTGAGAACCACTGGGTACCTCACGATACGATACGATTTGCAATACAAGGCTCACCATAATGATTATCTTATGTTCTGATGATACAGCAATTATCAATACATTGGTCAGGAATCAATCCATGATACTACTATTCAAAATTGATGTTTTTCAGAGAAAAAAATTATTTTTTTACCATTGCTGAAACACAATATTAAATTCAAGTGAAATTTTTTATAAACAAATACATGTCTTCCCTACAGAGACACTTTATTGCAACGGTTCTGCAAACAAAATGAGTGTCTTAACTCATTCTATCCCAATGACATATTCATATATAAGTGACAGCCCATTTACTATTACCATATGTCATTTCACAGTAGGTCTGGAAAAAGTCTGGTACTGAATGAGTTAGACACTATTGTAGTGCAACATCTCAGGAACATTCTCATTCTGTTCTATTTATAAACAGTGAGAATTGTTAACATTGTTGTAAAATGCAAATCTACTGCATAGCCACTACCTGCAGATTTAAAGGGGGAAAAAAAAGAAAATCAAAGAATAACTTTAACAAGGAATGTTAAATCCAACAAACATTTGCAATGTGAGCATCATTGTGGATTTCATGTAATTCACATATTTCAAGCATGTCTGATTTGAGTTCCCAATTGCTGATAAAATGTGCGGTGGTGGCAATAAAAGACAGTGTGTCCCTTGATATCCATCCATCGCAGGTAAGACCCACTCCTTCTTACGACTCGAATGCATTCAATACCTGAACCCTGGTCTCCTCCTACAAAATTATAATTGTTTTCTCAGTGAAACGTTTTCAACTTAGTATTTCACAGCGTGGCCCTAGAGTGCGCATCATGTAGCGAAAACCATCATTCTGAACTACGTTGTACGGGCGTAGATCCTTGAGAACCTAGAGAACCCACGCTGGTCTGGCCAGGAGGCAAATCTAACAGTCTTTGGGTGGCTTTTTGGCTTGAGACTGGTGCTGGGCGATGCCGATTTAACACTTAGAGTCCTGAATTTTCCACTTCTGCCGCCTCCCTCTTCCAGAACTTGCAAATTCCACTCTCTATACTCTGTCTCCATTGAAATGCTAATTGTTCATGCTCAGCCCTGGGCATGTTTGACAACAGCTCTCCACAATCATCCTGTTTTGTCTTTTGATTGAAGAAACATTTTAAATTTGCCATAAAAACTCTTTTTATAATTCTTTATAAAATTCAGTGTCTTTATTTAGAAAATAATCCCCTTTTGTCTTTTGATTCAAGAAACATTTTTATTTATTTGCCATGAACATTATTTTTATAATGGCCAGTCATTTTACGGAGTGCAAACTTATATTGGTCTTATATTGATATATATTTGGTCTTTTGATCCAAGAAACATTTTCAATTTTTCATAATACACACCAACAATGAAATTTTACTCTGCAAATCTCAAAATCGTGTGCCATGGTGACTTCTGTGTGAAATCTAACTGTGCAGATTGTGGAGAGCTGTGTTTATGTCAGTGGGTAAGTAAGTACCCACTCGATGATGGGTACTTAACAATACAATGGAAAGTAATTAGGGGTGTGACACATATTTGGTTTCTGAGGGGGGAAACAGAGTGGAGACTAAAGTCTCCTCTTTGGGAGTTTAAGGCCTTGTCTACACGTAGCTGGGGGTTTTTAACACCCCTAGTGGACCGCCAAGTCATTGCCCAATAAGTAATGAACAATAAAGGAGTCTTTACAGCGGCCGTATATTAATTTAAAATACCGATACTTGGCGGAGGCGTATCGATAATCGATCGGAAGACAAAACACCGTGATGTATCACCATATCGAGATTTTGTCACACTCCTACTCCGCAGCATGTTTGAGTGAAAAGGAATAGAAACGCTGTTGTTCGGTATACTCACTGTATTTTAAGACTTGTCGTTGTCAAAGATGAGGTCACCCTAATCCTTTTTTTAATTGTATACTGTACCCTAAAACACTCATAACTAATTTTATTGTTTGATAGAGATTTATACGTCGTATCCTGCTGCATATCTTTACTGCCTACTGTAGTGCCTAGTACAAACTGTAGCCACGCATATTTTCCTTATTGCCACCGAGATAAGGTTGCACCTGTAAATACGGTACATACAGTATGCCGTGCATATCTGCAATATTTGTGTGGCTATTGTGTACGTCTGCTTTCTTCCCCGAGTTTGTAGGTCAGACATTGTGTAACAGGTCAGTTGTCGGCTTCACCCTCAGGCAGCAGTGAGGGAGCCTAGCCAAAGTGGTTCTTTTGTAAGTGTGTTGTAATTCTGACTGAGCTCAGGCTTTGGTGGAGGCTACTGTTGCCATCAAACCTATAGCAAGCCTCAAATACAAGTACAAATCAGATTTCCTTTAATCAAGTCAAAACTACTATCACTGTAATACACAGAGACTGTGACATTTGAATTTGTCTGTGAATGTTCCAAAGAAATTTTTGATTTTTGTCTTGTATTTTTAGCTAAATGTAAGTTGACCCTCAGCCTCATCTGTATTGTGGGCCATTGATTTGAGCTTGTGCTAAAGTTAATCTAATCAATTCCTGCCCTTGCCTAGCTGCTGTTAATGATTGACCTTTTTTAAGGATTGATCAGACCTGAATCTAATTTCACTTTCTTGACATCATAGCACTCACATGATAATGACGCTGCTGTTAATGATGTTGTTTGCAACTCTAAAAGGAATCTTTTCTCACAGCTATATACAAAAATATGGCCTGGAGAATTATACTACATCTTGCATATTGTAATTTACTATGAATTGTTTTGAGTTGGAAAAAAAAAAACTCCTTACTGTTCTATTCTATTCTAGTCTATTCATGGACAAACACACTGTTCTGTATTTGCTTTACAGCTCTTCCCTAAGCTCAGTGCATTAGAGAGTACTAAATGACAAATTTTGTAAACATGGGTAGTTTAAAGGCAGCCCAGTGCCTAGTGTTTTCCAGTCTGTTTCACAGTTCTGAAGATCCTTCCACATAGCAAAAATTTGCTAGGTTAATTGAAGACTATAAATCAAACATAGGGGTGTGATCGGCTGGCGACCAGCCCAGGGTGTACCTCACCTCTCAGCCCAAGTCAGCTGGGATGGACTCCAGTACCCACCACCCTAATGAGGAGAAGTTGTTTGGAAAATTGATAAATGAATAGCTATTACTAAGGGTGGGCGATATGGGAAAAATATCATATCACAGTTTTTTAAAAATAAAATCACCAGAGCTCACAGATGCTCATTTTTGGGGCGTGGCGCAGGGGCGACAAATGTTTAAAAACGGCTGGACTAAGCATGGCCGGAAGTGGACATGGCCCTTATGCGTGTGACATGGTGGTGAGGCGGCCAAATTTAATCTCAGCCTACTCAGTGAAAGGCTTCTTTTTAGGCTTCTTTCTACTCTCGCATCGGCGCGAGCAACAACTGCTGCATTGATCCACGTGACTGCCGCATTGTGCTGTTGGCGGCAGGTCTGCAACACATGCCACGCATCCATCTGGAATTGTTGCTGCTCTGATCAGTCCACACATGTTGCGATGACATACACTTTCCCACACTGTATGTCATCGGAGGAGGAGAGAGAGGATGCAGCACGCAGCTCGTTGCTGCTACAAAAGCAAACTAGTTTGGCAATAAAATTAATTTCATAGTCTAGTCATCTCGGTCCCTTTATAGTTGTAGCAGGTACGATATCCGTTGTTGTCGCTGTCTTTTTGAAGCGACGCCCCCCCGACTTGGAACTTAACTGTTTCAAAACAACTTGTGTCCGGGAGTATATTAAGCTGCGCGCAGCACCCAAGTATAACGCTGCCACATCAAGGTGGAGTACATGCACTTCTTAGCAAATACGCCGTAGCAAACCTGCTGTAAATAGTGCTTTGCTGGTATGTTTTTATTTTGAAGGCCATGAACGAAGGGAAGTGTGGAAAATAAATAACTTGTTGAATGTGACTTCTGGCCGTCTGTTGGACCCAAATAATTATACAATACGAGAAAACCAACCCCGGGGCTTGCAATGGAAGTAAGCACACGCAATTGGGTAAGTACTAAAGTACTAGTGGCGCATTTTGAAGCGTGTCCACAGCGGGTTCGAATAGTAAATTAGCCAGCTAATGATCCTTAAAAAGCTTCTGCCGTTAGCATCTCTCCCGCGGCGGCGTCAATCATGGACAGTTTTTTGGGGGGGGGACGGGGCGGGGGCCGACAATGTTTAGGAATATGGCCGGAGGGTCGCGGCCGGAAGGGTACCCAGTTCAAGGGTGGAGGGTCGCCGCCGGATCGGCAAAAAAGGGTCAAGTGCCCAGCTCTGAAAATGACGATCATGATTTTATCATGATTCTTTTTTTACATCGTTTTTTTGAGACTAATTTGCACATTTCTGACCATTTTCCTCATGTTAAACATATAAAACATATTTAAAATATATATAAAACTCTAAAAGAAAAAAAATGACATTTTAAGCCTGCTAAGCTTTCTGAACAGGTTTTAATTTGAATAGTGACAATTTTTATCAAAATGTGCAGTGAATGTAAATATAAAAGGTACCATAACGTAAACATAAAAACACAGCTCGTAACGCAGATCTAGTACTTTGAACTCTTTTAAACCCCTCGTTTTCCATTGGTTTAATGGGAATCATGTCTTCACAGCATGTCCGCTGATAGTGTAGTGGTACACACGCCTGAGTTGTGTGCGGGCAGCGTGGGATCGATTCCCGCTCAGTGACAGTGTCTATGTGTGCCCTGCGACTGGCTGGCAACCAGTTCGGGGTGTAGTCTGCCTTCGCCCATTGACGGCTGGGATAGGCTCCAGCAACTCCCCGCGACCCTATATAGGATAAGCGGTTTGGAAGATGACATGTCTTCACAGCAAGGTAATAAGTCACTGCCTCAGTTACACTGCTTGCTTGTTTTTTCATATGGAGTGCCTTTGTTAAATGACTGTGTTACCGCGGGTTGCGTTAGCTTGGAGCTAGCGGCTGCCTCTGGCTACCATGTGTCAGATCTCCGTTTGCTTTGGCTGTCGGCACTGACATCCGAACCGAGTCTCTGCAAACTTTGCAAATAACTGGTTTGCGCTTTCTCCTTCGAGGAAAAGCCAAAACAAATCGACACTGTGGATGTGGAGTTTCTTTTTGGGACCAACTCTGATTCGTGGTGACTTTCTGCTATAGCTTCCCGCTATACAAACAAACAGGGAGGCGGGGAGTGTCACGTAGGGTGCACTGTGCGTGCTGTGATTGGTTGGTCGAGTATGCATCAGCGGCTTTGAGCCGCCATAGAGCTAGACTGTATAGAATGTGCCCCTGTAGACGATCAAACGATCTTTCGGCTTTATGAGATCGTCAACACGTTAAACCCCTTAACGATCTAATATCGTCATATCGCCCACCCCTAGCTACTACTCAACTACAACTCCTGTTGTATACATATACAGTAACTTACACTTAGTGTTTCACCATGTACATGTGCAGTACTGTAATAGCACCTTAATTGTGCATATCAGTCTGTATCTGTAAGTCCAAACTATTTTCTGTGATTGTTTTATGTCCCAACACCAATGCTATAGATTTTAACGGAGTGGTCCCCAACCTTTTTTGCCACCGCAGACTAGGTCATACAAGTCTATAACTTATGAGGACTGTCAATCAGGGGCATGGGTGGATTTGCTACAACAACAAACGTGAAACTACTGTGTATTTTTATGTACCTTTATTAGCAGCACCAACACCATAATAATGGTAACAATGCTTTAATATGGTCAATATGGTAACATGCAACACACACCACAGAACAAATATAAAGTTCGTGAATAAGATGAGCGACACAAAAACTGGGGTGTTTTGTAGATATAACAATCAATGGGAAGCCGCATTTTTATGTAACGATCATAGCAGCGTCCTTCTTAAATGCGACAACATAAGGCAACACAGAACTAATATAAGGTGCATGAAAATAAAAAACTCACCAGAACGCTAAATCGAGAGCCGCTCGACGCATATTTTGCACAGCTGGCTTCATGCGTGGTCTGTTTTTCATTTATTTTTGCTAGCTTGTGAGTTAAATATTAGCGTTACGCAACCTAAAAATTACCGTAGCATCTTGACATACATCAAGAGTCCGTCATAAACGGATGCAACGGAGAGAATCTGGTCATTTTTCACTATACATTTTTTTCAGCCTCGGAAAATACAAAATAAACCGGAAGTGCCGTGAGTTTTTTATTCTTTCATCTGCTGCCCGTGGTCCGGAACCAGTCCACGGCCCGGTGGTTAGGGACCACTGTTTTCAAAGATATCTGACCAAGATTGCACATTGCTTGGTTCATATTCAGTTGTCCCGCTGCAGTTCACAGTTTTCCTCAAATATTCAAGAATGTTTCTTTTTGTTACGTCAATAGCACTTCTAATATTAACTGATTTTAGATGCAGCAGGTGGAGTTCAAGGTTAGCTTGGAGGGTGTTCCTGTTTGTGTCCTAAGTGGTTGTAATTATTCATTGTTGTTATTGATTTGCTTGTGATGCTAGACATGAATCATGAATGTATTTATTATTCTCTAAATCCAGGTACATTTCCCCCAAAATGTTGAAGGCTTCATACAAAAATGTGGTGGCATGGGCGGAATGACCTGCGTCAGCAGTCTTCATTCTGTGGGTATTAGACACTCATGATCCATTTGTAGACAAACAATACAATGTGTGTGCTACATTTTCATGAGCCCATTCTCAGTGTTATTTGCATAGCTATCTAGCTGTAAGGGGAATTCCTTTATTTTCTCTGTCTCCTCTAAGTATTTGGTTTGTCATCCAAAGATTAATATCAGCCAAGACATTAAGATTTGAGTTTTTCTTCTCGAACTGATACACATCTTAAATGATACATAATTACACAACACCACATTTTTAGGTGAACAAAAGTACTCATAGGCTTAATTAATTTAAATTAATATCAATATTAATAGATTTTGGAATTGCCCACTCTAAATTATGGTGTTTATAATTCTATTTCTGTTTTTCAGCTTTCCTTTTGCTTTGTGTATATTTCTTGGCGTCATTGACTATCTACTTGTGGCAAAAAAGAAAACATCTTAATACTGTTTTTTTTTTAATTAATGTTTTTTTTTTTAAACATAAGTCTTGAGTGTTAAACTTGAACGTCTTCACGTAGTCTGTCAACTACGTCGGTGTCTGTTGCACCTCTAAGTTTTCAAGGACAAAAACCTAGTGCTGTTTGTTGTTTGAATTACCAATGCATCACACCCGGGCAACAAAACTCATAGTCACATTTCCAATACTTTTGACTATGAAAAATGGGTGGATAAAAAAAAAAAGTGCTATCTTCAAATTTCTCTTGTCTCACATTAACAATTTGATCTTAAATAGTAACATAAAAGACTACTAAGGTAAGGCCACACTGTTGCGGTACTTTTGTAGGGGAGTGTAAGTATGGGACTTGCGTGAAAGGTAAATAAGATACATGACAACAGGAGAAGAGTGGAATTGTTTATCACCACACCCAAAGGAGGCCTGTCGGTTTTCCTGCATTTTAAAATCATCAGATTTGGGGGCAGCTTCCCTTACAATCAAATTTTGCATGAAATACTGATGGTGCCGGTTGAAATAAAAAACATGAAATTAAAATAGAAAACATTTATGCTCACCCACAGTGTTTGTTACAGTTTAAGCAAATTCAAGAAACTTGACCATAAAACACAAATAAGGAACTGGTGTTCAGATTTCCCCTTCAGAGAAGTATGAAATTCCTACAGGTAATCTGTCTGAATTGTCTGCCTTTTCATGTTCTTGTTCAGAGGACTAATCCGTCTGGTCTCCGCGCAATGAGGCTGGTAGGAGCATGGTGCTTTCTCATCTATTATCACTCATACAATCCTGTAGTACTTTGTCATGATAGTGGTTAGCATTGCACCAGGTGTATGTTGCTATATGCAGCTGAGGGTGAGAGTTTGCGTGTGCATGCATGTGTGTATGTGGGTCGACTTGCAGCAGGCCTTATTTGGCTCGTGTTTGACTGGTTACCTCCTCTCAAGACCCAGAGGAGCTTTTGTTTCCGTCTGGCCTTGTAGGGCCATCCTCCCTCTTACATGCACCCATCAAGGCCCAATTGGACAATGCTCTCCAACAGGAATCCATGTAAGAGGCAGGGCTAAAACACTGTCAAGACGATGTCCGATTCAACAGAATGGCTGCAGGATCCGCTCTGAACATTATTGATTCATCAATATTTGCATAAAACCAAAAAACGTAATTAAAGAAGCAGATGAGATTATTTTTACCCATAAAAGGTTTTGGGTACTCTGCACCCTCAGCCTGGAAGCTCCTGCAGAGAAGTGGTGTCCTTAAATGTTTTTAAATCTGAATTGAAAGCCATGAAAACGGCTCCCATAGAATGTTAAGCTTGGCCGCTAAATTGTTGTTCTTTGTGAATTGTACTTTGTCTCTCTTTGCATGTCTAAAACTTTGTGTTTTTTGCTGCTGCCTGTCTAGGCCAGATCTCTCTTGAAAAAGAGATTATTAGTCTCAATGGGACCAACCTAGTTAAATAAAGGCTAAATAAAAAGTAATAAATGAAATATTGAGACCTGAAATACTATTAACACAAATAAGAAGTTCTTTATCACACAGTGAACAGTTTTCCGGTATGGTGTGTGTATCACAGTAAGGAGGAAGTGTGGATTTTTAAAAATTTTTTCAGACCTATGACTGTTGGGTGAAACCAAACTATTCTGTTTCCTCAAATGGCTCCTCGCTGTTGACACATGACCAACTGACAACTTCCCCTCTTCACCCTGTACAACCTCCCACCCACAGATTAAAAAGCAGCAGCAGGATGTGATGGGATTCCTGGCAGCCAATAGGATTGGGTTTGAGGAGTGTGACATCGCAGCCAACGAGGCCAACCGGAAGTGGATGCGAGAGAACGTTCCGCAGGAGTCACGGCCAGCCACAGGGAACCCTCTTCCGCCACAGATATTTAATGAAAGCAAATATTGTGGGGTGAGATGAAACAAATGCTTTGAATTATTACCACCATTAAGAAGGGGAAAATCCATCTATCCATCTATGTACCTATCGATCGATCGATCGATCGATCTATCTATTAGGGGTGTAACGGTTCATCACGTTTCGGTTCGGTTTGGGTTTTTGGAAACTTCGGTATGGTATATTTTCAGGACAAAAAAAAATAGATTTTTGGGGGGGAAATATGTTTATTTTGAAAAGATGACAAGTAAACTGAACTTTTTTCAAAAAAATAAATAAAAAGCGAACCATTCGGGTGATATTCTAAGAAATTACACCAGAATAAAAAATACACTAACAATAAAGATCTCTTAACTTTGTAAATTAAGATACTGAAATCTTTAAACACTCAGCAGCAACAGCCTATGACACATCTAAGTATTCAAGTTAAAGCCAAGTTGTCATTACAGAACATGTATACACTTTTTGTGATAAAAAAAATACATACAATAACAGTTACAATTATTGCTAATTATATTAAAACTTTTTTTTATAATGAAAACATTTTAAAAAGTCTTTATGAAATTGTATACACTTTTTAGGCATTTAAATCTTTGAATGTTCAACAGCATATCGTAACGAATTGGATTATCTGTGTTGTGGTCGGATTTGTGTGTTGCTGAGTTGTGATGTTTCCGGTTCAGGTTCATGAATGCATCGTACGGCAAGCGAGTGGAGCAGCGGAGAAAGAAGAGCGCGAGCAGTTGTACTTGGATTAATGGAAACGTGCTAATTAAACTACGTCTGACGGCGTGTTCCTGTAAGATGCTACAATATGATGAATCTCGCTATTTAAATTTGACGTTTTTGCTCCCTCGTCTAAGAAACATTCACAGTCGGATGATGCCGTGCCTGTTAGATGTGCTACCTGCCGCCCATCTCATGTAGCAATGCCGGCACACAACTTTGGGACTCCTCCACGTACCTTTCCCCATCGGCGATTTTAACAGGACAGCCAGAATGTTCCCAAACAGGAGACCGCAGTGTACGGGGGAACCTTCGAGCTCTGGCTCTTTTCTGGCTCTCACTGTTGTGCCGCCACTCTCCTCTCCCGCATGCAACAGTCAATAGCGCCCGTGCGTAAGCTCGCGCTAATAGGTGGACCGAACTCACCGCAAGTGGACCGAACCGAACATGCCATACCGAAACGTATTAATACACCCACGTGTACCGTTACACCCCTACTAACTATCTGAAATGTTTTCTTTCCCTCTCTTTCCTTGCTTCTCAGAACTACGAGGCTTTCTTCGATGCCAGGGAGGACAACGCTGTGTATGCATTTCTAGGTCTGCCCGCTCCCCCAGGCTCAAAGGTAAAATTTTTAGTAACCCATCATAAATGCCTTGTTTTCTTCTCTCTTCTCCTTCATCCTCAATCAAGACTGTGAAGAAAACAATTTGATTCCACGTTTTCTGAAATGCAGAGCTGGGCATCGCCTAAGCGCCACAGAGTCCCTGTCTGCATATTTAAACGACTCACGTGGTCCCAGTCCGTCCCTCGTCGGCGCCAGCCAAGCGGCGTTGAGAACATAATCTTCATGTCACATGGAGGCGCCGCACAAGCATACACGCCGCCAAACACAGAAAAAATAGCAAACAAAAACAACCGACACACACACACGCACAGCGTGGTGATTGGTGAAAAAAAACACATCGGCCACATGTCATTTCATCTGTGGGACTGCAAGGTACACAACACTGCTTTGTTTTTTATTATTTCCTCACTCGGAGGCGCCAGGGGTGCGCCACCTTTCGTATGACGTGGTACAGGTTAAGTTTGTCCGACTCGGACCAACTGGGACCACGGTGGGCTCTGCTGAAATGTCACCCAAGCATGGCTCATATGCTTTTCTCTGCTGCACACAGACTGTCTTAATAGCAAATGCAGGAAGGTGTGCCATTTAGTTACCACATAAGCATAAAAGGGGTTTCCCCATTTATGTAGCACGGGATATACTTAATACATATTGAATATTAATATCACCTTCTAGCTCACACTTCCTTCCTTTCTGTTTCTTTGCAGGAGGCTGAGGCTCAGCTGAAGAAAGCACAGCAGTAGCATTTGCCTTTTCAGCGTGAGAACCGGACCCAGCCTGACCAGGAATACGTGAAAAAAAACTAATAATTATACATATATGAAGTGCTTCATTTTTCAGTTTTTTTACAATTATTTCATTATTGTGCCTTGTCAGTTCTTGTGAAATGAGGTACAACAAAGAAAACAATGTTCTGCTTATCAAGACTCTGCAGCGCTTCCTCAGCCTACCTTAAACTGTCAGCCTGCTAGCCTATTGGTCCACTGTCAAGTCAGTCATTCCTTTAGCATGATTGCAAGATGTGCAATGTAGCCTTCCAATGTAGACATCCTTGTGCACAATAAATTGTGCATGCCAGACTCATCGTGACAACATTGTTTAAAGGTCTTAAATCTTGAATTACAGAAATGTTTTCGTTTTGTGCTCCTGTTTGTTCTGTTATTGCCAAAGGTGCAGCACCTTCTGCAGGAGCAACGCAGTCCCAGGTTTTTATGTTGATGTATGCTTTCTTCAAACTGTCTTAAAGCTGTTTTAACAGCAACCTTTTTGTACGAAAGAGTATGTATGTCACAATGAGACTTAAGGCAGCGACAAGTGTGACATTTTTATTTGCTAATTTTAATCAAATTTTTTTTAGATGAGTGGAACAGACATTATGCAGTCCTCCTGTTTTATATTGTGCGGGAGGATGTTAGTTATCTTCCCTAACCTAAAATAAAAAGTTAAACTACAAACCTGTGTCTGTGTCTTATTTATTGGTTTGATAAGTGTCAAGGCACATTTGAATGCATTTATTATTGTCTTTTAATTAAAAAGTATGGACAATCTGTCACTCAGTTCTAGTTGATTTCAAATTTGTTTTACGGGTTTGATGTTAAGGTTCTCAGGTTATTCTCCAGTGTTTCACAAAAAAAAAGCGCCTAGGCCTCATACGGTAATGTGGATTCTTAGAACTGGAATGGTCATTAATGTTGCCTCCTCTAAGCTACACGTGTGAGCAATTGCGCACTGCTCTCAGCCTCTCAAATGCACACGATGACGCTTAACAGTTTCAGTAGTGCGTTTATTGTAGTTTGAAGCATACATTGACACACATACACTCACACGCACCACTGACAAGACGCTGCAGGTGGCTCGAGCTCGCTCCATTCAGGAAGTCCAAACATGGGCTTGGTTTACAAGTCCCTTAAATGATGTGATGCTATTTCATGCATTTCAGAGGTCAGGTGGCTAGAAATGTTTGTGTTTTATTAAATGACATGTTTTCCTTTATTGATGAGTGGGTAATGTGGGACCAGATTTTTATAAATTGTATTGAGACTTTAAAATAAATACAAGTAACAAACTAGAGATGATTTTATTTGTGTCGCAAATCTCTATTCTATTTTGATATATAAGTGGTTAGAATTTTGCTTGTTTGTTTGTTTGTTTGTTTTTTGTAACATACCTACAGTGATGTAACTGGTTATGGGTCTCAGGTTTTGGACAGGTGTGATAGTGGTTTGGTGGTAGCCGTGTGCATGTGTGATGTTGCTCATCATGGTCCAAGAAATGCTCAGGGAATTTGTGTGGATGCTCAAATACATGGATAATTACAGGGAACATTGGTCGGTAGTCAATTTGAGACCAAATTAAAAAACAATTTAGGACTTATTATAGGGACTCTCATGAGGGTAAGCAGTATAGAAAATGGATGGTAAGGGATATTCAACTTTCTCTGGGATCAGTCATGCTGGAACAGTAAAGGGCCTTCCACAAACTTTTTCCTACAAAATTGGAAGTAATGAATTTTACAAAATATCTCAATAAGATGAAAATGGAATTTGAAAATTAAATGTAAAAAAAAATGTAATTACTACAGAATGCTTGTATCTCATTTACCAACTACAATGTTTTTCACACACATTATGAAATAGCAGTCACCTTCTTCTCTTTTCTTATTTTCTTTTTCATTTCTAATAAAGGAAGTAAGCTGAATGTGTGGAGGGGCCACTTCTCTATTGGAGAAGTGACACAGGCCAGTAGATCGCCACATTTACATCCGCAGTTTACATTTTACTTCTAACGCTAACGACTGGCAACAACAACAACAAAAAAAGACATTAAAAAAGATAAAACGATTAATTGTGAGTCATGCTGGGAGAAGGTTTTCTGAGTGTGTTGCGGTACAAGGAGGACAACAAAAATGCTTTTGTTTCCATGGGACACAAGTTGCAGACAAACTCGATGACTCCTCAGGCAGAGCTTGAACAAAAAGGTGAGCAGCATTTTTATCGCTCAACTAGTGACTGTACTGTGAAAGAGGACTTGTTAGGGAATGATCCCACATCACTGCATAAACTGAAAACAGTTTAATGGTATGTGTATTGTGTGTATTGTATTGTTCAGGTCTAGACCAGGAGGATCCTGGCTCCAAACTTTTTCACGGATTGCGAGTAGTACCTGCAGCTGCCACAGGCCTTTCTATCCCCAGTTGTTCATCTGTTCAAACCCTCGAAACAGATCTAACACTTTGCTCAGGCGCTTGTAGCCTCCTGGAACATTATCCTGATCTCCAGGTGGCTGACTCTGGCTTCATCTCCTCCAACCCAGCCAGAAGCAGCGCCTCTCAACAAGATTTTTACACTCAGTCTTATGCTTTGACCCAGTCCGAGTATGCAGAACAACAGCAGTTACTTCAAGAGCCTCTCCTATCACTTCCAGACCAGGGCTACCTTGTTATGGGTGACGGGGGAAACACTAGCTTGGGTTTGCCCACTTCACAGTCAGAGCCCATGTCTGACTCATTGCTGAATGGACTTCTGGAAAAAAAGATAGATGAGGTATATCTTCAGCACCTGACCGATAACCTGGCTCGATGCAACTCCAACCTGGGTAACAGCCTCCTGCATGGCCTGGTGCCTCCTCTGAAACCTAACAAGCTACAGCACGATCCAGATTCACCGGAATACAGTCTGGAAAGGGGACATGGAGGAGAGAGTGGCAAGAAGATAAGTCACCTGACCACCCCAAATTTAGCTCCGTGTTCCTCCAACTTTAGCACTCCCGTCCTTCGTATTTCTGAGGATGTGCATCCACAATGAAAGCATTTAACATGCTAGTCGCATGCATTACTTACAAACATGATTGTTGTTTGTTTATTTTCATCCATCGAAAATTCCAGGGCTACAATGTATTTTGTTTAACTGTAATACTGGACAATTTGAGAATTTACTCACTGTTGGTGACGTGACTCAACTTTAACAGCTTGCATATGACACCTGCTGGTAAATCTGTGTACAACACCACAATCTCAACACGACACGACTGATATAAACCTGTGATTTGTGTGAGACAGGTAATTACCACAATCATGTAAACTGTGATTTTAGAGCAACTCCTTTAATAAAGAATACATACTGTAACAATGACGCCTAGAAAACTATATTCAGCGCTTAACACGTTTATTTCATTAGCTGTCATCTTTTTCTTTCAGCCTGTCCCGTTTGCGGTCGCCATCCTTCTACCAATATACTCACTATTTCTCCTCTGAATGTGTCCAAAAAGTCTGGTCTCTATAACATTGTCTCTAAAACGTATAACCTTGGCTGGCCCTCCATTGAACTCACAGTTGGAAAAACAAAGTGAAAGCTCCTTCCCTAGAAACAGAAAGTTTGAGGTAGAGGCCGGGGCTAAAGAAATAGGACATGGGGACAGCAGTGCGACTGAATTTCCTTTTAGGGTGGGGGTAAGCAATAAAGACATTCTGAAAAACTTGCTATTGCTGGCCATTGATGAGAACAGACCGAAACCGGCATTGCAGTTACATGAAAAGGTGCACACCATTTGCATACTTTTTAACGGGAATGATAAAACCACACGAGTGTATTTTGTGTCCACTGTATCATGTATCCCCTCCCTTTTTCCCCCCAAAAAGAATCCGATGTCATGTCTGGAGCTCCATAGATGTTGGTGGCTGTTTTTGTTTTCAATTAAATCCACAATTGAGAAAATCTTGATGTTGTGGTCAACCTCATTTTCTCACACAAGGTTCCTCAATGTGCTTCACATAGTTATAATACCACATTTGAAGGCTAAATAGAACAATTAACACTTGATCTTGATTTACCATCCATTTTCATATAGGGAAAATCCATCCATTATCCTAACCGCTTCTCCTCACAAGGGTCGCGGCGTGCTGAAGCCTATCCCAGCTGTCATCGGGTAGTATGTGGGGTACACCCTGAACTGGTTGATAGGGAAAATGCACTATCAAAAGCCAGAGAAAAGAAATGTGTCTTCAACCGGGTTTTAAAAGTGGACAGAGAGGGGGCTTGCCTAACATCCAATGGGAGATCATTCCAAAGGGAAGAACCAGCAGCTAAAAAGGTCCTCTGAGGCTCCGCTTAGTAGTCCTCTGCACCTCGAGCAGCGCCTGGTCCACAGACCTGAGGCTCCGGGAAGGTGCGCAGGAGTGGAGGAGCTCGGAGAGCTGGCGAGGCCATTTAATGACTTATAAACAAATAGAGGCATATTAAAATTAACCCTAAAATGCACTGGGAGCCAGTGAAGGGAGGCCAGAATTGGTGTTATTGAGTACGAGTGGACCATGTTTCGTGCCTCCATTGTTGAGGCGGCCGATCAGAGCTGTGGCCGCAAGGTGGTCGGTGCCTGTCGTGGCGGCAATCCCCCAACCCGCTGGTGGACACCAGTCCAGTTGAAGACGTCCTATCAAGCCCTTTTGGCCTGTGGGATTCTGGAGGCAGCTGACAGGTACCGGCTGGCCAAGCGGAATGCAGCTTTGGCGGTTGCTGAGGCAAAGATTCGGGTGTCGGAGGGGTTTGGGGAGGCCATGGAAAATGACTTCCGGCCGGCTTCAAGGAAATTCTGGTCCACCAACCGGCGTCTCAGGAGAGGAAAGCAGTGCACCATTAACATTGTGTATAGTGGAGATGGGGTGTTGCTGACCTCGACTCGGGACGTCGTGGGGGGGTGGGCAGAATACTTCGAAGACTTCAATTCTACCGACACGCCTTCCCCTGAGGAAGCACAGTCTGGAAACTCCGAGGTGGGCTCTCCTATCTCTGGGGTTGAAGTAACTGAGTAGTTAAAAAGCTCCTTGGTGGCAAAGCCCCGGGGGTGGATAAGATCCGCCCAGAGTTTCTAAAGGCTCTGGATGTTGTGGGGCTGTCATGGTTGACATGCCTCTACAACATCGTGTGGACATCGGGGACAGTGCCTCTGGACTGGCAGACCCATTTTTAAGAGAGGGGACCGAGGGTGTGTTCTAATTACCAATCACATTCCGCAGCCTCCCTGGTAAGGTCTATTCAGGGGTGCTGGGGAGGAGGGTCCATCGGGAATCTCGGATTCAGGAGGAGCAATATGGTTTTCGTCCCAACCATGGAACAGTGGATCAACTCTAAACCCTCAGCGGGGTCCTCGAGGGTGCATGGAAGTTCTCCCAATCAGTCTACATGTGTTTTGTGGACTTGGAGAAGGTGTTCAATCATGTCCCTCTGGGGTTTCTGTGGGAGGTGCTTCGGGAGTACAGGGTACCGAGCCCCCTGATGAGGGCTGTTCTGTCCCTGTACAACCGATGTCAGAGTATGGGCCGCATTGCCGGCAGTAAGTCGGATTCATTTCTGGTGAGGGTTGGACTCCGCCAAGGCTGCCCTTTGTCACCGATTCTGTTCATAACTTTTATGGACAGAATTTCTAGGCGCAGCCGGCTTGTTGAGGGGGTCCGGTTTGGTGGCCTCAGTATTTCATCTCTGGTTTTTGCAGATGATGTGGTGCTGTTGGCTTCTTCAAGCCGCGACCTCCAACTCTCACTGGAGCGGTTCACAGCCGAGTGTGAAGCGGTTGGGATGAAAATCAGCACCTCCAAATCTTAGACCATGGTCCTCAGTCAGAAGAGAGTGGAGTGGCTTCTCCAAGTCGCGGATGAGATTCTGCCCCAAGTGGAGGAGTTCAAGTATCTTGGGGTCTTGTTCGCAAGCGAGGGTAGGATGGAACAGGAGATCGACAGGCGGATCGGTGCAGCATCTGCTGTGATGGGGACTCTGTATCGGTCTGTCGTGGCGAAGAAGGCGCTGAGCAGAAAGGCGAAACTCTCGATTTACCGGTCGATCTATGTTCCTACCCTCGCCTATGGTCATGAGCTGTGGGTCATGACCGAAAGAACAAGTTCTCGGATACAAGCAGCCGAAATGGGTTTCCTCCACAGGGTGTCCAGGCTCTCCCTTAGACATAGGGTGAGAAGTTCGGCCATATGGGAGGGACTCAGAGTTGAGCCGCTGCTCCTCCACGTTGAGGAGAGCCATCTGAGGTGGCTCGGGCATCTGATTGGGTTACCGCCCAGACGCCTCCCCGGTACTACTACTTCTGGTAAATTAGGTCAATCTGCGCATGTCAAAATAATTTGTTCCGCTCGAAAGTGTGATGCATGAACACGCAAGTCCTAATCGGTTTGTATCCATGAAAACAATGCATCCGATCAGAATTTCAATCCGAACTCTGATTGGATTAAAGAAAAATGTATAATGTAAAAAACATAGCCGCTGAGAGTGTGTTAAAGAGTGCTACAAGTGCACAAACGACAACTGCATGTAGTCAATTCCACAATCTCCAGGAATTTTAATTCGCATGAACTCTGCTTGAATGAATGTACAAAGCATTCAGAGTCTTAAAATTGTATGGACATTTTAGGTATGGGAATGAGTAACGATGCCTATGGTGGTGCTTTAGTCTTAAATGTTTGAGTAGATAACATCTATTAGATCAAGATATGCTGCACTCCTTGCACCTCCACATATTTCAAGAGTCACACATAGGCATAGTGTCACTGTCGTCAGTTTCCATCTTCCCTTAAAGTATTCGGAACAATTTATGACAAATTTTATTAACTTAAAGTACCCTGTCATGAACCTGAAAGTGGCTGATGACACCTTCTTTTTGCAGTCACTACTTGGTTTGATGAAGCGTAACCTGTCACTTTCACAGGTGGATGACAGATGTAGATGAACTTGAACAGGAGAGCCTTGTATGTAGCCCCACAATATTCAACACTAAACCTTTAATTAGTGACTAATCAGTGACTGCTTCACTTACCCTGCGGGCCCTGTGAGGATAAGTGTTTTGGAAAAAGAATGAATGTTTTTCTTGTTTTATTTGGACGATGTCAAAACGTGTGAAATGCTGACCTATTGTTTTCAATGCGCATGCGCTAGTCATATTTGACTCAAACCAAGTATATTACTTGCAGGACATGAAGAAAAAAATCAATTGGAAGGAAATCCAAAACTTTAATTTGGGTCCTTTGGACGTATATTTAGTTCTGTATAAGTCAAACTTGATGTCTGCCAATGCAAAATAAAGGGTTTTCACAATCAAATCAATAACTATCTCGTTTTAAATAGTAGGAATTACTTTGAATGAACAACTGCATGGAACAATGTTTTAGAGTGCAGGACAGGAAATAATCTGAAAACCCCCTTGCTGAAAGTCACGGGTGCGACCCACTGAGCCACAAAGACAGGTTGCAGCGACTTGAGAGGTGAGCCAGCGTTTCGTCACAGATCGAGGCTTCCTGCTGAATAAAACCGGTGATATTAAAAAAAAAACCACACAGTGGTGGTCAGAGACAATGGCCGCACACTAGGTTTAAATCAGCAATCAATTTGGCTACATGTTTGTTTTTAATTCTAATTTATTAAAATTTATTAAATTTAATTGTCCATTTCATTAGAATTGATTTTTGTATGTGGATACATGTGTGCAGCTCTCTTGCTTTTGTAACTTAGATTGGTGAACTCTGAAACACAAATCATTAATCTATTTCAAGCTATCGGTCACCAATGTCCACCAATGTTATTCCAATTTGTCTCCAGTAGATGGCAACAAATACCAGATTTTAAAGTTCTACAACCATGCCATATAAGGGAAAGCCTGTTGTTGTTGTTTGAGGAACTTAGTGGATGCAGTTTTGACTTTCAAATTGCTTGGACCAAGTCTGACATGCAGCGACAGAAGAAGGAGGTGCATGCAGAGGCGTGGAGGAAAGAGATATAAGATACCAGAGTGCGTAAATTACACGGATATGCAGTGCATCTGCCAGAATTTGAAAGTGTTGAAGGATACTGAAATTTACCCACTAGCGTTCCTGACTTCCTGTATTATACATGCAAGACTATTGAGGCTGGGTGAATTTTGTGAGAAGATAACAAAAAAAAACAAAAAACATTCTGACTTGTGAAACACGAAATGTGTCACGTGAAATAATTCAACAGTAATGACAACGTTATTTCTCCACCAGTTTCAAACCTATGCAAGACCAATATTAAAAATAAGTGTTCCCCCTCTTTCTTCAGTACATCATGCGAACATTATGTATTATTTTAACACTTCTATAGGCATAATCAAATGCTAAATACGCATAATAGGCTACTGTACAACATAATCGGGAGTGAATGAAGAGGTCATTGGAGGACAAACTGGGGACTTATTCAGTCATAAAATTTTACTATAGATATTAGATATATAGAACTATATTGTATTGCATGTTAGCAATGCTGGTATTTTTAAATAATTCTTAAAATACTTGTACTCAGAAACAGAACTGAGAGCTTGGATTCGTTTTTTTTTTGTTTTCTTGTTTTTTACACTGTTGCCTAAACACTCGTTTGATTATAATTTATAGAGCACATTTGTATTTTTTTTAAGCAAAAAGCAAAAGTGGCATAGGTTGTCTGAATGGCATGGGTTAATGCCCTTGACAGAAAGACTTCAGAAAGAGAATGAGAAGAAAATTACTTAAAAACAGCACTTAAGCACATGAAACATCTTGTACATGTTTGTTAGTTGCAGTTAAATAACATCTTGACTCTGTTTAATGTGAAACTGTTTTCCTCCTCACCTCTTTATTTAAATATGGCGGGGCACTGGTTTAACACCAACATAATAATTTTATTATTCATCACTTTACATTCTATACATTACATATTTGTTTGAAATTGAAAATTTGGCATTTCATTTTCTTTTTATTTCTACTATTGTTGTTTATGTTTGTATACTGTAATTACTGTTTTTATTTTTCATAACTCAGTATGGTTACTGTATAACACTGACCTAACCTGTGTTGATTGTTGTCTCTATGTTGCCTTCACTTTTGATTTTTGTTTTGGGTTTTTTTCGCATCCGAAATCAAAAAAAAGAAAAGAAAAAGAAACTTTGAGAAAGAAAGCAAAACAACAACATCTGTTTGGTCACTGCCCCCTGTTATCACCACTGAAAAAGAGATAAAAGTACACATTGTGACATCATACAGAAAAAAAATACCCAGCTATGCTTTCCAGTGACAATGCTCTCTATGCCGAGGTAAGCACTCAGATCATAAAATTATATCCCATGAGATGGTCTCTGCTGGTTTCCGTTCCACAGGTCTCAAAGAAACACCCTAGCTTTGCTTTGGATCAAGACGAACAACAGGGACAAACAAGAGGACAGGAAACAATTACCCGTTACAAGGAATGTATATAACTGTAAAACCTTCCTTGCCTGAGCTCCTATGTTAAAGATTCGAGGGT
The DNA here is from genome assembly GCF_054856515.1 of Filicampus tigris. NCBI lineage: Eukaryota > Metazoa > Chordata > Actinopteri > Syngnathiformes > Syngnathidae > Filicampus > Filicampus tigris. The sequence continues at coordinate 32,785,369 of NC_141218.1, read as the reverse complement.
CATTTGCATCGCCAGTCTAACTTATTTTCAAAGTGCTCCTCCGAGAGTAACACCGAGCTAACAAATACCTTGCGTTCCTTACAGCCTGCACACTTGCCATTTTCATTCAACACAAACAACTAGTCCTCCTCATTGCTCGGCACACCAAGGGTAATTTGAAGAGGACAGCCATGCTTCCTAAAATAACTCTGGTACCCCCGCCTGCTGTCTTTAGTCACTGGAGCTTCTTTCCCCCTCACACCTCCCCGCGTGCCAGGGAGTGGTCCAGAGACCGTTTGTTAGAGTGGACGACGTCGAGGTTTCACTGAGTTCAAACTCTGAAAAGTAAATACGGTAGTTGTTCAAGAGGATTGCTGCTTGTAGCTATGAGGGTGGGAACTACAACCCTAGCTGGGGGCATATTTGGAGCATTGGGGACCATATGTTTCTTTGTGGCCTTTGCTACAGACTACTGGTTGGTGGCCAGTGACAACTGTGGATCTCACAGATGGCGCAGCACAGAAACAATCGTAGAAAAAGATGCCAATGGGACCGAGGTAAGACATGTATGAAGCTTGTTTGCAAAAAAATGGGTGAAGTATAGTATATAAAAAAGGATCCAAAACAGTGTTTCATTGTTTGTTTTTCCACCCAAATTGGCCATATGTAACAGATGTCCAGTAGTTTTTTCTCACTATCGTCATGTTCACTGAGGGTCGACAAATTATGTCCAACACTTCCCACAATATTCCGCAGATTGTCATCAGATTTCAATAACAGATGGTGCAAATATTTAAGGACTAAAGTACTTTCAAAGTCAAATATTGTCCAGCTGCTACTCGTAAGCAATGCTCCAGGAAAGAAACACAAGATACAATATTTTCTCTACTCTGGATTATAATTCTGTATACAAGTGGAATTTTCTACTTAAACCCAACCAAATGATTGTAATTTTTTGAATATACTGTATGTAAACATAACACGATTACTCAGTGTTCTGGGACACTTCATTTTTATTAAATTAAATATTGAATTGTAAGCATGCATGGAAAGAATCAATTACGCAAGCACGCTAAATCTCATATACTGTACACAATACTGCAGGCCACACAAATTGTTCAGTTGTGCCAATGTTCTATCGGCTTTCAGGAGTCCTGCAGCACTAAACGTGTATATTGTATTGCGCACAAGTCTACTTTTGTTGTAGCGATGCTGTAATGATTACGGTAATAGGACACACATCCCTTTAACAACCGTGAAGGAAAAATACCGTCTATTTTAGTATTCGTTTTTGCTGGTCCATCTGATGGACCCAAATTGTGGAATCCGCTTGTATTAAAGCTCCTCCTCCGTTGATATTTTTTTAAAAAAAAGTCCAAATCACTTTATTCCAGATGGACCTGATTGTTTTGTTGTTTCCTTGTATTAACTGTTTCTACAGTATATACAGGTATAGTATATACAGTGGATGTAAGAATTCTACGCGCAAAGGTTTCTTTGATTTAAATAATAACAAAATAAAGCATGTCAAAACGTCTTCCACCATTGATGTGACCTGTCATCTGTACAAGGCACCTGGAAATTTTTTTAGAGAAAATATAAAAAATAACCAGTATGCACACCCTCTTATAACTTGGGATGTCGCTTTGTTTAGAACCAATAACATTCAAACTTATGTTCATTGGGAATCAACACACCTGCCACGATGTAAAGTGCCTCTAATTTACCCCTAAATAATATGTACGTTTTCGTGTAAGCTTTCGCTGACATTTTTACTTACTTTTTTATTTTGTTAAGGCAATTTATATAACTAACTTGCTGCATGTGAATCACACAAGCAGAGAGAAAACCTACAAACATTTACAAACACAACAATTAATGACATTCATAAGCAAAGCAAGGTTTTGTGGAAACTCTGACTCTTATTTGGAATTGTACATAAATCCCTCACCTTTAACTAAAACCCTAGTTTTATCTTCGACCGGAAGAAATACAGCCTAAAAGCATGATACTGCCACCACAATTCTTCACTGTAACTGTCTCATTTCAGTGATGAGCAGCACTGTGCTTGCACCAAACAAATCATTCGGAAATCTCGCCAAAAGGTTTAACCATGGTTCCATTAAACCCTTTGGGAGAGTTCAAGTATGTTTTGAATTCTTTGTAAGATAAAGCGTCGGTCTTGCCATCCTACCCCATAGCCTTGACATACAGGTGGGTGCCAGAAAATTTGAATATCAAGTAGTGTTGTTCCCATACCGATACTGGTATCGAGAACTATCCGATACCACATTAAAACACTGGTATAATGTCAGCAGCGATATGGAACTACTGTACTTCAGCATAGAAACTCCAGCGAGTACAACAGCTAAGTGCAAAATTAGCGGTGCGAAAGTTGCAAGAGGTGGAACTAAAGTGGCCAGGTTCAATACGTCAAACCTGATCAAACATTTGAGGACAAAACATGTGAACAAACACCAAGAGCTTGCGGCGGCGGTGGCAGCGGCAGCGAGCATGATCAAGGGGAATGAACTGCAACAACAAACCCTGCTCAATTTTGGATTTTGGAGTTGAAATTGTTGGATTTTTCTACTGCTTGTTTTTGGTTTCGAAAGTGGATTTGGGAGCGGAAGTTGTTGCGATGGGTCACTAATACTCAAAACAAACTTAAATTAATCCGACACAATCTCTCTCAAAGATACCTCGTGTATACTATTTCTTATTTTTTCCTGTTTCACAAAGGTTTTTAAGTCCGACCAAGCCATGATAGCAATGGTTTTACATCCAAGTGAGTGTTCAGTTCTTTAGAATTACAAGAAAAAAAATGCTCATATATATCTTCTTTTTATTTTTTTTTCAAAAGTCTGGTATCGGTACAGTATCGGCATCGGCTGATACCGCACAGCTGGGCATTGGAATCGGTATCAGGGCCAAAAAATGGCATCGGAACAACACTAATATCAAGGGAGAGTCCATTTATTTCAATAATTTGCTTCAAAAAGTGAAACTTTTATATTGGTTCACCACACACAAAGTGAAATATTTCAAGCCTTTATTTGTTTTAATTTTGATGACTATGGCGGGAAGACACAAAAATAAAAAATCCAGTGTTTCATAAAATTCGAACATCAGGACAAAGCTCAACATTGTTGGCTTCCTGTGTCCCAATCTTAACAGCTAGTTAACGCAAAACAACTGCAGATGATTTCCTCAACCTTGAAATTTTCTCAGTCTAGTTTAGTAAGCTTCAGAATCATCAGGAACACTGCTGACTTTGCTGTTGTGCAGAAAACCACCATTGACACCCTACATAAGAAGAAATGGTCTCAAAAAGAAGGAATATAAGAGGCTGGATCCTCACAGAGCGCTGTGTTAAAGTACATGAACAGAGGGACACGTGGCCACAAAAGGTGCAAAAGTGGCAGGGATGACCCCAGCCTTGAGAGAAATGTCAAGCAATGGTGACTCAGAAATCTGGGGGAGCTTCATTAGGAGTGCAAGAACCACCACATAGAGATGTCTGCATGACATGGACTATAAACATGGTTATAAAATTCCATGGTTCAAGCCACTCCAGAACAAAAAACAACATCAGAAGCATCTGTGCTGGGCTAAGGAGAAAAGGTAGGCTAAAGGATTGTTCCCATGCAGTGGTCCCAAGTCCTCTTTTCAGGTCAATTTTCCATTTTCTTTGGAAGTCAAGGTCCCAGAGTCTGGAGAAGCACAAAAGTCAAACTTCAGTCCGCTCCAGTCCAGTTTGCAGTTTCCATAGACAGTAATGGCTTGGGGAGCCAAGTCAATACAGCTGTCCTTCAGAAAATTTTAGAGAACTTCATGCTTCATGCTTCCCTCTGCCGACAAGCTTTTTGGAGACAGTGATTTTATTTTCTAGCAGGATTTGGCATCTGCCCGCAAGGCCAAAACTACAAATATCTGTTTTACTAGCCATGGAAAAACAGTGCTTGATTGGCCAGAAAACTTGCCTTGACTTGACCCCATTGAAAATGTATGTGGTATTGTCAAGGGGAAGATGAGGGAACAGAAACGCTGAAATGCAGACCATCTGAAGGCCAACATCAAAGCATCTTGGGCTACAATAGCACCTGAACTGTACTGCTCGCCACCATGCCATGCCACCTTGATGCTGTCATGAGTGCAAAAGGAGACTCAACAAAGTACTGAGGGCAGATTACTTTAATACACTTTTCAAAAGGCCAACATTTCTGTTTCATGCTACGTGCAGACCAGTGGCGGCTGCTGGCCATTCAAATGAGGTGAAGCTCAGTTTCGCCTCAGACAGATTATCCAATCATCATGCAGAATTTGTGCGTCCGGGCCAGCCCACTGCCCCATAGACCCCCGGAGACACTGAATGTGCAATAGGTGGGAGCCCAGAATAACCAATGACCATCCAGTTTCACGCAGTGGAACAACTCACTCTACAAAGTAGTAGACCAGAACTGTGCAAAGTGCGGCCCGGGGGCCACAACGCGCCCGCCCGCCCACAGTCTCTGACCGGACCTCGCAACAACCATGAAGTCAAAGTAAAACATACAATATGTGGTGCTTTTATTTTGAACGTTGTGCTTTTATTTTATGTGCACATGCATGTACGATAGTGCAAGCACTAGCAAGTAAGCATTTCGACTTTTGTCTCTGAAGTGTTTGTAACTTGGCAAAGGTTTTGCTATATGTGGCGACTTTTCTGACCCCTGTAGCATCTACCCCCCCCCCCCCCCCCCCCCAAAAAAAAAAAGACAAAAGCGGTTAGCAACATTCTTTTGTGCACGGTGGAAGGAAGAGGGCCAAGAACATTTGGCCTGATAATACAGTACACCAGGGGTCACCAAACCTTTTCCTGTGAGGGCCACATAACCTTCCCCTTCTCTGATGGGGTCAATTTGTAACAGAAAAAGTGTGATGATCACAGGGGTGCCTAAACATAAACATTTATTGTTTTCCAGAAAGCCACACAACCAAATATGAATAACTCTTTCCTCGCTCTTCACAGAAAAAAAGTCAAGAAACAAATAACACTATTAGCGAAATAAATAACACAATTTATTAAATAAATAATACCAAATAACCTTCTCAGAAAATAGTCAGGAAATAAATAACGCTATTTGTGAAATACAATTACACTATTTATGAAATCAATAGGGTGGCACGGTGATCGACTGGTTAGCACGTCCACCTCACAGTGCAGAGGTGGTGGGTTTGAATCCGGCCCAGGCATTCCTATGTGGAGTTTGCATGTTCTCCTAGTGCCTGCGTGTGTTTTCTCCGGCATTCAGGTTTCCACCCACATTCCAAAAACAGGTTAATTGATCATTCTAAATCCTATTTGAGTGCGGTTGTTTGTTTGTCTCTGTGTACCCTGCGATTGGCTAGCAACCAATCCAGGGTGTACCCGGCTGACTGCCCATAGACAGCTGGGATAGGTTCCAGCACCCCCCCCGACGCTTTTGAGGAAAAGCGGTTTGGATAATGCATGGATGAAATCAATAAAAATCAAATAACCCTTTCTGGGTTCTTCACAAAAGAAAAAGTCAGGAAATATGTCAAAACACTATTTATGAAATAAATGATAACTAAAGTTGGGCATCATTTGTATTTGGACGTTTCCAGTTTTGATTCCAGTTCTTTGATTTGATTCCAATTCTTAACAACAACAAAATTGAGTTATTTTTTGACAGATTTATGGATGGATGGCTGTATCAACTTCTCTATTCTTTAATTTCATGAACTTTTTTATTGTTTGGGAACTTCAATATGAGTTATTCAAAGGGCTATTTTTAACCTGCTTATTAATTTTTATATTTTTCATATCTTTTCACAAGAGTGTTATTTTTGAGAACCACAATAATGCGGCAGTTACTTTCATGCATGCAACCAAACACCGATTGATGGGTGTTTCTTTAAAAAGAAAAAAATATATATGACCAAAAATATGCTGCATAATAAGGGCAAGCGAGGAAAATATATCTAATCTAAGCAGTCTATGTAACCATATGTGTGGTGGGCATTCCATCAGACAGACGGACTGGACTGTCAATACAGTTTATAAATATATATATTTTCTAGGGCTGTCAATTTAGCGCATTATTTTCAAAGTTAATCCAACCCCCTTTTGACGCCGTCAATTTGATTGATGTGATTAAGGTTTCCATAGCAACCAGTGGCTGCATTGATAAAGGCTGCTGGTCACCATGATCTATACATGTATCTTGAAAAAAAAAGCTTTAGAGTAGATAAGGCGTTACATCTGCTTCAAAATATTGACGATGAGGTTGAATTGCTCGGCAGACACATGCACTGCTGTCACTTGCTTAGGGTTGGGCACCGAAACCCCGGATTCGAGTGGGATCAGTTCCATCATTCCGGTTCACCCGGAACCGTTCAGATTTTAGAATGTCGGTGCTAAGTTTCGATTCCTAGTTAGCCACGCGGAAGGGACACGAACAAAGTACGACCGATTCAAAAAAATGCTCCTGCCGCAGAAGATGTGTAGCAATAGCACGTTAGCTCACACCCACTTGTGCTCAGCTCCTTGGCTCGCTTCGTCCCAGCCTGAAAGCGTGGGCAGCGGCGGCGGCGGCGACTCTGGGCGGGCCCTTCCCACAGATCTCCACAGTTTCGGCGGCCGCTGGTACATCGTGGTGGCAGCAGTCTTCACGGGGTCGGTCATCCTACCCGGGCCGGCCCGGCCGGCTCATTCGGCCGACGCCTAGCCATAGAATGACGCGATGCAGCTCATGACCCAAAGTCAGAATCGGCTAAGTACGTCTAATTGCAACATTGAACCAACAAGTTCAACACACAAGTGCACATATCCAGCTAATATTTATCTTAGATCACACGTGGCTGCAGCATATACATAAATACTGTACATACAGATACATCCTATGGTTACATAGACTGCTTAGATTAGATAGACTTTTCTTGCTTGCCCTTAAAATGCAGCGTTATGCTTGTTATATATATTTTCTCTCTAAAGCAAGACAAGACAAGCCAATCAATTGGTGTTCAGTAGCATGCTTTTAGTAACAGCTGAAAGACGCACGCGTGCGTGTGTGCGAATGTATATGTGTGTGTTTGAAAAGGGCTGAGGGGCTGTTCACGTGAGTTGAATTCATTGCTTGTTTTTTTCAAATGAAGGAATGTCAACCCAAACTTTCTGTTACTAAAAGACGCACGCGTGTGTGTGTGTGTGAGTGTATGTGTGTGTTTTAAAAGGGCTGAGGGGCTGTTCCTGTGAGTTGAATCCAATGCTTGTTTTTTTCAATTGAAGTGAAAGTCAACCCAAGAATATGTTCTATGCAGGCCCCCCAGGTCAAACAAGGCATTCTGATTAATATTGTGTTTGTGGAATATAAGTTATAAAATCCATCCATTTTTTACCATCTCAGGGGTCGGCCATTTTATTACTTTTATTACTTCTGTCAACTTCTGTCAACTGATGTGCTGAGGGTTCAAATAATGACCAATCATGGCTCAGTTTCAGAAAACAGGTGAGCTGTGATTGGTTGTTACGTGTGCCCTGAGCAACTGTGATATCATTTTCAGTTAAAAGACGTGACAAAATGGCCGCCCCCGGTGATGACTAAAAACAGGTGGATTAACTCTTATTCCACAAACGCAATATTTATCAGAATGCCTTGTTTCAACTAGTGGGCTTGCATGGAGCATATTCTTAAAAAATACTATGTTTGGGTTGAATTTTCTTTAATGAAGTATTTGCATAAGAAAATCAATCCTCTTATTCATGTTACGGGTATTCAAATTCAAGAAAATAATGGGACCGAAAAATCAAGGGATTTTTTTACAATAAATAAAATGTGATTAACTACAAGTTAACTATGAAAAAAATGCGATTAACTACGATTAAAAATTTTAATTCGCTTGACAGCACTAATATTTTCAAAAGCATGTAGAAATACAAAACCGTTGCTGGCACAATACAACAATTACTCAGTCACAAAGTTAATTGAAAAACTTAAATTTACACAATTTTTAATAGATTAAAATAATCAGCAGTCTCAAAAGACTTAATTATGCAAAAAGTCAAATAACATGCCACCTAAACATTGCACGGTTCAGAATATAACCAAAGTAGAAAAAATAGTCACATGCAGGCTTCACTTGAATAAACTATTCAATGAGTTCCTAAATTGAAACGACTCAGGAACTTGGTTTTTGTCTTGTGCATAGACAAACTATCATGTGCATTTGTCAACGAGAATATTCTTTGGATTTCACTGGGTCATTGTAACCCTTCGCCTGTACTCTGTCTCTGCTAGGCTTTTTGGCATTTTAGTGTTTTTCCCCTTCAAATTAAGATAAAATATTAAATAGAATATTGTTAAAATCAGAAAGATCTATGTATGACATATGTATCCATGTATTGTATTATTTAAAACTTACTTCATTCAAAAATAAACATCATATTGTCAGTACCGAAATGTTTTGGTAGTGACCGTTTCGGTAGTGACGTTTTATGATAGTTGTTGACAATACTCAACAATGCTAGGCACAATGTGCCTACCACAGACAGTTTTGAGCATGTGTACAGAGATAGAAAACAGTACATTTAGCATTAAAATCAAAAGTGCTCATTTTATTGCCGAAATGAGGTGTTCGGTAGTGACGCTCCTTAAAACCACATGCTGATTTTGAGACTTTGGAGGGCACATAACTTAATTATGCTGCCAACTAATTACTCACCATGTGGCCAGTGATGAACATGAAAGTAATGTCTCTTACTGGTGAAATTTCTGGGGATGTGGCTAAAACTAAGCCTTGCCTACAGACAAATACTCTTTGCGTTTCGGTAGTGACATGAAAAGTTGTGACAGGTTTTTTTTACATAAAAACTTCTAATTTGAAAAAAATCTACAAAATTTATTTGAAAAAAAATTTAAATCTTTCACCATACATTTAAAAGCAACCAAAATGTTCTATTAAAGTAAAGTATGTTTTAGATTGGCAAAAATCTTGTACATTTTATTTTCATGAATTGAAATTTAGGAGTTAGAGATTGGGACAGCCACCTCCTAATGCAATATAAAAGATGACTTTTTATACAATCAGTTTAATAGTATCTCAATTAATGCCTTGTGGTAAAATAGATCATAACACGATATGACAAAATATGCAAGGTCTGAACACTTCATTGTTTTTTAAAATTTGATTTTCATTGTGGGACAGCAATTTCAACCAATTCGGTAGAATGGCTCATATATGGAAACTTGCCGCCGGGATCGCTGAGCTTCGGTCTGCATGCAGTATGAGAAGGAAATCGTGTCAGTTACCTGAGATAAGTAGTTGATTCTAAACAAAAGATGAAGGTATTCTAGTGTATATTTAATCAATGAAATGTACACACAGCAGTACATATTTCAACCTTTTTTGGGTTCGGTGGACAAAGCTTTTAAGAAGCTGAGTTGCAGTCTAGAGCAATTGCCACTGGTGCCGATTGTGTGCTGTGAGTCAATTGTCAGCAACACAGGTGTGCGTCAATGACGAACTGACGGGACCTTACATCAGTACTGACGAAATGCCCACCTCTGTTCAGACTGAGATTTTCGGAGGTCGAGACCGAGCGTCCGGGCCAGCCCACTGCCCAAGACCAAGACTGTATAGCAAAGAAAAATCCCGCCCCCCCCCAAAAAAAAACAAAAAACAGAATGACCGGTATCTTTTTTTTTCATTCTGCTATGTTGTTTTTGAAATAGTACAATGAAATCAAACCTAACCAATTTTTTTTACTTCTACAAATTATGCAATCTTACACTCTAAAAAACGTTGGGTTAAAATAACACAATTTGGGGGAAAAAATGGACTGATACACAAATTGGGTCAATTTGACCCACTTTCATGCATTGTTTAGTACAAAACAGTCCATTTTGGGGGGTTGTTTTGTGCATAACTATTAACTACACATTTTGTTCTGCAAAAACAACCAAGAAAGTTGGGTCAAAATGGCCCAAGTTGTGGATCTGTCCAATTTTGATCTAAAATTGTGTTATTTTCAACCCAACTTTTTTTTAGAGTGTACTTATTAAAACTGAATTGTCCTGACAAGCTATGACAATTGTCATTTGACAAAGAAAATTTGACAGAAAAAGTCAGGAATAATGCTTAAATTGCTTGCTTGGCAAATCAACCATAATTAACTCTTGGTTATGGAAACCAAATTTAACGACTTTAATGCAGTCACCATCATTCACACTCTGTGTGCAGGGGGCGTGGCACACCAGGCGACACCGGAAAGGCAGCGTAGGACCAATATTCTGCATTCCTCACTGATCACCGTAGTACTGGCCTAGTCTCGACCGGTCTTGATCAGAAATCCAAAATCCGCCCTGTCCGAGGCGAGACAAGACTGAGTACAAATTAGATTCTGAGACGAGACTTAGACCCTTAAAAAGACTTGGTCTCGTGACCGGTCTGGTCTCGGTGCGTAAATGGCAGACTTCAATCGATGGGTGTTAGGGCATTTGGGTATAACTTTATTTTCCCTCTTCTGCACCAAGGAGAATATGGCTCGAAGTGTATAGGCACATGTTAATGAGAGCTACCAGTGCTGAAAAGTAAGTGTTTCATTTTCCATAAGAGGTTGATTAAAGTTTCTCTGTGTCATCAATCATGTTTTGGACAAGTCAGTGGAATTTATGAGCATGCATGTTTTATAAGTTCCTCCTGAAAGCTGCACAAACCTCTGGATCAGAACCACATTGGAGTCCTTGGAATATTTCACTTAGCAATGTGGGCCCTCAAAGTAGCAGCACAGCCACATGTCGACTGACTGACAGATGCTTCAGCTGTCGTGTCTTTATTTGACAACTGATGTCAGCTTGTTTCTTTTTATTCCTCAGCTGCAGTTTGTGAAATCAGTCACCATCTCTCCTGCGTTTCTCACCCTCCAGCATGAAGGCTTTTTTTGGCGCTGTCTGTTCCACGTGGAATCCACCGCAAATGAAGTCTTGGCAACGTTTTTCAGTATGTGAAAGACTTTGCAATGACGCTCGTTTTGATCTGTATAGCGCTGTACTGGACAAGGGGCCAGACTTGTTCTCTTCCCGTATGATGCAAAAAAAATAAATAAATAAGATGCAAATAAACGAACATTTAATTATGAAACTATAGAAAGAAAAACTAAAACATAATTGTGTACGATTGAAATCTTGAACATATTTCAATGAATACAAATGCAATGTAACAAGATACATACAAAATATACTGTTTTCCCAACTATTAGGCGTTTGTGGTTCATGTTCATATTCGTAAATAGTCAATGCAGATTTTTGGGACAGAAGTATTGTATGTTTATTTATACTTTTTCAAATGACTCAAAATCTAGTTTTCTACATTATCATGCACAACAGTTTAAAAAAAACCAAATAGGCTCTAAGAAACTCTGTGGTATTTCTGTCATGAAAGAGACCTCCCTTTTTAAAAGCAGACTTATGTTGACCCAAAAACATTCTCAAACATGAAAGTAAAAATTGTTAACGTTACCGTTGCATAGAAGCTCCTCTTCAATATCAAATAGAAATAAAAATAACCCTCATCCATTGAAATCATTAGCATTTGTCAGCAGACAGATCTTTCTTTTTCAACATTATGCGTTCAAATTGTCACTTGCTTAATAATGAAACACTTCATAATAATCATCCAAATAGACAGAAGAAATATATCAAATTTTCTTGTATCTGTACCTTTGTCTCGCGGCAACATTTTTTACTCCCTTCTCTCATTCACACAAACCTGAGCAGAGTTTGGTGATAACTTGAATGTGAAGTTGTGATTATGCAGAACATAATCATGCAAAATCCGTCTTTCGTACTTTACTGGTTTATATGTCAACATAGATTGGCTGGCAACCCGTTGAGGGTGTCCCCCGCCTACTGCCCAAAGACAGCTGGGCTAGGCTCCAGCACACCCGCGCCCCTCGTGTGGAGCGCTTCAGATAATGAAAGATGGATGGATGGATGGATGGATGCAAACATAATTGCAAATGAAAAGGATAACTAATAAAACCAAAACTAATAGTGGCATATGGTTTTTGCACTACATACAGTGCTTAACAAATTTACAACTTATTAGACCACTGTAATGTTTAAGCCACACAGCTGCTCTCAAATCGCAGCATAGAAAACTCCATTGCTGTTCTGCAATGGTTAATAGACCAGTGAAGCTCTTCAACTGAAATCGCATTTTTGATGCTAAAACATAATTATTACTGTTATTCATGAATCAAAGAGTACATAGTGAAGCACAGTAATTTTTTAGGATGCAAAATTCTTGTTATTTTCTAATTTCAATCAGTTGATTATTTTTAGTGGTTGATTGTTACATTTGATTTATTCTCCGACTTCTCAGAGAAGCCCAGTCTCACGCTGTCTCAAATTTGGGTTTCAGAAGGTGGATTCATAACGCCTCATTTCTTTGCAAATGTGATTACTATAACAACAACAACATTTTTGTATATTGCTTGGTCCTTTTTTTTTTCTATTCAAACTGTGTTTTTTCCTTTACTCATAGCAAATCAACCATCATCCAAAGTGTGTATCCATGGCTACCTTTTCCCATTACCAGTTGCGCGCGGACGAGTACCTCATCACAGTTATGATGCAACAGCAGGTAGTGAACATTTAAGTCATGACTCTATTTACAGTTGTTGAGAATATTATTTTACATTCGCACTGTATCACGAACCGCCTGTTGGTGAACATAATTTTTCCAGTCAAAAATATCACAGACACGCACTTTACACACAGGTTGGATTTTCACTAATGGTGATGTGCTTGTATTTCTGTCAGTGTTTCGAGGTTTCTGGACAGTTTTTATAATCCTTGCACTGGCCTGCGCGCTGACAGGATGCTTCCTACTGGTCTGCGGGGTCCCCTTTATCAGCCATAAACTCTACAAGCTGGGCGGAACTTTTCTCATCATTGCTGGTAAGATAACCTTTAGCTATGCGAATAGAGCGTGAAATACATACAATAGTATTGGGACAACTGGCCATTCATTATACTCTACTTTTTAACGCACAAAATGTGGCGTTGCCCCCTTTTGCAGCTATAGCTATTTTTACTATTCTGTGCAATCTACAATCTGAGTGTATCTTTGCTGATACATCAAGAAGAACATTTGTGAGGTCAGAAAGTGACGTAGGATCAGAGAAGTTTATAATCTTTGTTCTACTTCATACTGAAAGTGTTTGATGGAGTTGAGGTGAGGGCCAGGAACTTATTGCTCACCCAACCATGCGTTTATGTGTTTATTTTGAGCACTGGAACACATCATGGCCACGCTGAAACAAACTTCCGCAAACATCAAAGTCATAAAATTATTGAAAGGCCAAAGGATGGTTATTTGTTTGTTGTTTATTTGTATTTTGCAGCTGTCTGTTACATGACAGCCACACCCTGCACACACTGTTGGTATGATTACTATGTGTGTAAACATCGCTACCATGCTAATAGTAAAAACAGGAAGAGCCTTATCGGTCGCCTGATGTGTATTTCTCCACAGCATGCTTGTTCCTCTTTGTGTTGCTGCTCTTCATACTTTGGATGGAGGTGGTGGATGTGAAGCGTTACATCCTCCAGGAGAGAGGGGAGCTATGTATCGATATGCAGGTCTCGGTGCTCTATGGCCTGTCGTTTATGGTGGCTGCAGCTGGCGTGCCCCTGGAGCTCCTCTCTGGATTGATCTTCGTGCTTGTGGGACGAGCGCTGCTTGCCAACAAGTGAGCAAGGCCATCTGGCGTCAAAGACGATACAACTGACCTTTTTGTGTCCTGCACGGGGACTGAGCAAAGATTCGTTCCAAATCACATCATCGTCCTTCGAAGGCATTGCTGCAGAGACATTTAGGGAGGAAATAGACCTGAATGTAAAGAGTCTGTGCGCCTAGATTGCACCACCCCTGAAAATTTGTTTGAAAATGTACTGCTTATTTTATTCAAGTAGGATCAAATTTAACTGAAGTATCTTTTCATCCATTAAAATGATTGGGATTTCTTCATATTTTCCAATCGCTTTTTGTGATATCATAAATGTTCATTTCTCACCAGAATTTCGTGTCAATGCCAGGATTTTATTTTATTTTTTTTATTTCATGTAAAACGGGTTGCTTTATGAAAGAGGAAGTTGGATACAAACCAACCATTATTAAAACAGATATACTGTTGTTATGCTTAAAATGCCAAAAAGCAACTGTATCGAAAACCATCTTATACAGTCGTTGTTCGTAGAACGCTTCTCTGAGCTTTTCTTTTATAGGTACTATGCTACATCTGTGTTGTTATCCCAGGAACATTATCTTGCCTGACTTTGTCATCCTCCGATTCAATCAAACGGGAACTACTCCCCAACCACAAAACTCAACAATCTAATAATTTATTAGTCAGTGTGCAAGTCAAACGCGATTGTTTAAATTGTCCATTTATCTAGCTAGCTATGATCTAATGTATCTTTCATGTAATTTGTAGACTCCTGTATAAGAACTTAAGGACAAATTAAAAAAAAAAATGTAGCCTCCAGTTGACCAATTATGAGGTAACAGTTAAGTCAAGTCTTTAGCATATTACCAAAGGTTCATGCAGTATGTTACATACATGAAAGAAGCTTTGATAATATTTTATTAAAACTATCAGTTTTTAATTATTCAATTCACCAATATCCGCATTTTTCAATGCTGTAAGCGACACAAAGGGAGGCGATGTAACTGTTTCCTGTCCTTTGGCAAGGGATCAAACAGACTGGAGTGGAGCAAGACTATGGTGAGTGGCTGGATGGACCGGAAACTCCATTTATTTGGACAAGGAGGGGGATGAAGGAGTGGAAGGATGACAATGAGTTTGCTTGGGACAAGAACTGATATGCATTTTGGATATCCAAGGAGGCTTTGAAAACTGAACCACTGGTTGACATGCAGCGTCCAGTCACCCAGCACTAACTCGCAAATCCAAGCTCTTATTTCCTACCAGTGATCCCATTTCAACCAACATCATTCAGCCATCCAGCTTGTCCTTCTTAGGTTCATGGATGAGCTGAAGCCTATCCCATATGACTTCAAACGCGAGGCGGAGTATATAATGGACTGGTCGTCACTATATCATTCACAGAGCACGTGAATGACCAAGTGACCAACAGTCCCAATTAAACCTTTGGGCAATTTAGAGTCTTCAGCTGTCTAACCCGTAGGCCACCTTGCTGCCCACCAACATTATAGTTATCATTTTAATCCAACATGGAAACATCATTGTTCACAGATATCCATCATAGGTTTGAAACCAACATATGTTTTGGGTCAAAATATTCCACCAAAGTCAAGTTTAGAATTCTTTCTAATTTATTTATTTATTTGCAGACACGGGTTCATACAACCAACACAAAAGAAACACACAGGGGAAAAAAAGATAAACGAGAAAGGGTACAAAACTGCACATATTAAAATGTATACAAGGCATGGCACCAATGCAGTCTGATCTTAGAAGTAAACCTATAACAACTTTTCACTGGGCTGACAAGGGCTTTAAGTGTATGGTTCTCTGTCGTGTCTACTCGACAGATGAAGGTATAAATTAGCTGTCTGAGTAGTGCATCAAATGTTGGTATTCTTTTCACCACAAATAATTGACTAGCACTGTACCACCTTGGTACTCGAAGAAGGAGCCTCAGTGCGTCATTATAGGCAACTTTTAGCCTCTGTAAACTCGACTTCTTGTAGTTGGACCATAGCTGAGCAGTGTAAAATATATGTTTTGAACAAAGAGCACTTAACAAAATCAGAGCACATATAAAACTTTCTAATCAACAAATTCGCCTGGGAGTATATTTTACGGCGCTGACGAAAGATATCTTTGTCATCCATCAAGTCCTCAGATATGATATGGCCAAGATATTTCGTTTTTTCACACACTGCAAGTGGACTGTTTGATAAATAAAACATTAGGAAACATAATTTCCTATCCCCAGCACTTCTAACTATCATTATATGACTTTTTTTTTTTGCATTATACAAAATATCATGACTTGTGCCATAGAGGGAGCACATTTTCAGCATCTGCTGCAAACCAGCACTATATGGGCGAAAGAACCAGGTCATCTGCATTTATTAGTGTATGACCCACCAGACAACCTGTATTGGATCCATTTAACTGAATTGATAAATCATCCATATAGACATTAAATAAAATAGGAGATAATGTTCCTCCTTGTCTTACTCTGTTACTAACACAAAAAGGAGCATCTTCCCATTTAACTTGAAATGTTTGATTGGCATACCAATAGAAGAATTGGTATGGTAGAATTCTTACTAAAAGTTTAGTGACTCCTCTGCACAGCAATTTCAAAAACAGTTTTTCATGGTTAATACTACCAAAAGCCTTAGATGCATCAATGAAGCATAAAAAAAAAACAGATGAATTGAGTCTTCTGTACTTTGATAAAATCTCTTTAAGTGCACAAATACAGAGATCCGTACTATGTTTTGTTTTTGAAACCAAATTGAGGTCAGTTGAGGGGAGAAACATTACCAGCTTCGACATCAGAA
This sequence comes from Filicampus tigris, assembly GCF_054856515.1. NCBI lineage: Eukaryota > Metazoa > Chordata > Actinopteri > Syngnathiformes > Syngnathidae > Filicampus > Filicampus tigris. Next base: position 32,768,824 of record NC_141218.1, on the reverse strand, counting down.
TTCTTTCCAGTACTTTAGACAAGATACTGGCTAAAGCAATTGGTCGATAATTGTCTATACTATTTAATTTTACGGCCTTGTCTTTAAGTACTGGCACTAAAAGTACGGACATAATAGCGTTGGGCAAGATACCACGGACAAGGAGACCAGTGAAGCACATGGATAGCAGTGGATGGAGTCTGTAGCTGGCATATTTCAGACGTTCTGCATTAACGCAATCCATACCACATGCTTTAGCGTTTTCCAGCATATTAATAGCATCATAGATATCGATGCCCTAACTATCACATCTACTGTGAGACCAATATGGTCATGATCAGCAAGAATTTTATTGCTTTTTACACAGTTAAAGAGATTATAATAATGCTCCCGTCATACCTCAACTATATTTTTAGGGTTGCTAACACCCTCAATATCTGCAGGCAGTGGAGTCTTGCTGTTATTCATGACCTTGACCTCTTTGCAGAAATTTTTATTTTGAAGCTTTTTAGCAAGCGAGTCTGCTCTCATTAAGTTTTCATTTTTCTTAATAAAACGGAGTGCATTTTTAAATCTAGCGTTTGTGAGCTTCTTATTATCTAATAACGCACCCTGTCTGGGTCTGCCTGCGATTGACCAGAGTCTAAAGGCCTCTCTAGCAGCAGCATGTTTCTCAGCCACAAACTCATTCCACCCAGCCCTGACATTGACCTTGCATTCATATTTATCAAAGGGTGCAGTGGAAGCATTAAGACAGTTCACAATATCATCATACATAGCACAGAGATTTTCAGCATAATGTGCCACCTTACAGCTCACATCTGAGCTCATGTATGAACAGCGTCTTAATTGGAGAGGTTTTAAGGAGACACTGACCCTTCATGAACAGTAAGTTCATTTATCACCCCAATAAACATTTTTAATGATCTAAATGGATTATTTGCATGATTCTACTAAAATACAAGATGATCCACTTTCATCATACTGTGTGATGTATTGTGCCTTGACAACAAAACCAAATCAACAGTTAGCTAATACTGCATAAGTGCTCTGTGCAACTGATTCTCTAATGTTTAGAGTTTCCCAAATTCATATTGTTCATGTTAAATTATAGAAATGACAAAATATAATATACAAAAATAAGTAAGTAAAGTTGATTTATAGAACACAGTTAAACATAGCTGGCACTGAACCAAAGTGATGCACCATGTGCATCAGGTAAAGAAAGAACGAAAGAAAGGAAGAAAGAAAGAAAGAAAGACAGAAAGAAAGAAAGAAAGAAAGAACGAAAGAAAGAAAGAAAGAAAGAAAGAAAGAAAGAAAGAAAGAAAGAAAGAAAGAAAGAAAGAAAGAAAGAAAGAGAGAAAGTTGTAAATGAGAGGGTTAAGACTAAAAACGAATCAAAAGACAAGCACTACTGTCCATACAGTACATACGTGTAAGACATTTTAGATTTGAATATTGTTATTAGTATGATTTGGTGACAAAATGTTATCATGTAATTCATCTTAAAGTCATGGAAGGTATACATTATGTTTGAATATAAATACAAAGTGTGCACTCTAAAAACAGTTGGGTTAAAAATAACACAATTTGGGGTTGAAAATGGACCGATCCACTAATTGGGTCAATTCGACCCACCTTCTTATGTTGTTTTGTACAAAACAGCCCAATTTTTGGGGTTGTTTTGTACAACACTATACCCATTTTCTGGGTTGTTGTCTGCAACGACATCCCATAAAGTTGGGTCAAATTGACCCAAGTAGTGGATCAGTCCATTTTTAACCCAAAATTGTGTTATTTTTAACCCAACTGTGTTTAGAGTGTGTCAAAAGAAGTTAAGCGTCGACAGAAGAAAGGAGCTGCATCTGAAAAGCTGTCTATGTCGAAACAATTCATTCCCACAAGTAGCCAGCTGAGGTCTCTGCAGCTCTCCTCTTCAGAAAGAACGCTTTCCATGTATGGTTGGACACAAGGAAGAATTATGGTGAGGAAAGTACCGTCAAGGAAGGGAAAACGCACAAAGCAATGCCAAACAGAAATTTGAACTGACTGTGTTGCTATTGTTGTTGTTGTTTTTCTTTCTTTTCTTTCTGACCTCCCTTATTAATACAATAATGTCAATCCCTTAAAAAAAGTTTAATTTGTAAATTGGATACAAGGAATAGAACCAGTCACTTCATTAGGTACACCTGCATTGTGCATATAATATGTACTCAACCAATTTTTGGTCCACAAATATGATGCATTGATCTATAATTTTAGTTTGCCTAAATTAATCTTTTTATTTATTTAATTTTAATTTATAATGTGGTCACTCACTACATCACATTTTAAGGGTTTAGGTTTTTCCCTTTAACTTTTAAAGAAGGGAAAAATATTACTAAAACTAACCTAATATGCTTTTCTAAAGGCAGAATTCAATTGATCAGATTGTGCAGGTATACCTAACATTGTGGCCACATTAAGTACTATACAAATTAGCATTAGATAGTGTGAATTTACATCCTTTTTTCACGAGCGTTATTCTGTGCAACAAAAAGGCAGGCCATTACAGGAACAGGAACGCTTCCCACCCCTCAGTCCTCTGGACGGTGCAGCAGGACCGAAACGCAAGTGAGCCCTAATCCAGTCAAAGACAGGATACACTTGTGAGAACTCTGTTTTCCATGCTCTAACCCCCTAACAGTAGTGAGCCGATTACCTGCTCGGTGTGTGTGAGCCCTCTGAGTGTGTGCCTGCGTGCGTCCGTGCGCATGTGTGTGTGTGTGTGTGTGTGTGTATGCTGGTTATTTCCCATATTGCGAGGACATAAGTCCATTGACATAGGTACATGTTTGAGTGTTACCCTCTCTACTGGAGGCCGTTACTGTCGCTTAGCTCAAAGGAAGTGTGGGAGTGGGGCAGCAAAAGGTCCTCTAAAATGCTGCAAACACAATTTTAAGTGTTATGTAGATATGCCTGAATGTGTGTGTGTGTGTGTGCTTGTGTGTGTATGTATGTGAAAGTACACTGTTCCTCACAGATAAAGACTTTTTTCCTGTCAAAAATGCCTACCTAGATAAGTGCTGATATGAGAGAAAAGCTAGCCTTTTGGCATCACTCCTGGGTTTTTGTTTTTTATTTTTTTTGTTTCTTTTGTACATCCCAAATCCCCAGGAACGGACCTACCTCCTCTAAGGACACACACACACACACACACACATACACGCACTCACGCACACGCACACCCACGCTACTAATCTGTTTTGAGGGTTTAAGGTGGAGAGGCAGCAGGTGGAGGGATAAAGAAGAGTTGCCGTGTGCATTTCTTTTTCCATTTTTGTATAAATAACAAGAGATGACTTATGAAAGACATCCCTCCCCTCGACACACATGCGCACGCACCCCCACGCGCACACACAGTGTGGTAAATGCAGGCAGATTATGCTTGAGACAGTCACAGCTCCTGCCTTCAATTAACCTCACAAAGACAGGATCACTTACAAACAGATGATGATAGCAGAAGGCAGTAAAAAGGTTGAACTAATGGAGAAGGGGATCATGTTTTAAGTGTTTTCCCCTTTTCAAACAAAATATGCAATTGTGGGTCTGTGTAAAAGCAATCTCTTATTTTTTGGTCAAAACATGGCAAAGTACAGTCCATAATTGTACTTGTTGGAAATGCAAAAATCTACTGACTGCTGTTTCTCTGTCCGTAACATATGGTGGACAGACTGTGTCGGAGAAACTACACGTTACTTAACATCCTTCTAACGACCTTCTATTTTGGCATCATATTATAATAGTTTGTCCTATGGGGGAAAAACATGCCTGGTTGTACAAAACTCGGGAGTTCACACCACTGGCACAGCAAAGAGGCCTCAGTGTCCCTTGCACGACTTTTAGTTGAGGAGCATCAAAAGAGGCATTTTGCGCGTGTCTGGATTTTTCTTGGTTTATAGACTATTTTGTAAAGAGACAAAAATGGGAGAAGGGTAAAATATACTATACACTGTAAATAAGTGGAATCCCATTCCAAAGAGTATACTACAGAGTAAGCATGATAGTTGTAGTTTGTTTTATTTTTACTTTCAGTTTTAACAATGACCATTTAAGAAGGTGCAATTTGCATGCACACGCAACACCCCTCACCTTTAAATGACACCTTTAGTCATTAAAGTTAAAAGTCATTCTTACCTTGTTTCTTATTTGTACAATTGTATGAGAGCTGTAAGTGATAGTAAATGTTTTGTGCTTTCCATTGTTTACAATCGCACTACAGTATTCAGCCTCCAACCGTGAACATCCACGGTCAAACTATGCACGCTATTTTTTTTTTTTTAATTTGTATGAAGTTGGAATTTTTCTACCACTACAAAATCCAGTCTGCTTGACAGTCAGTGTTTTTTTTGCCAACACAAGTGTTTCTTTAGCCATAAGGTTTTTGAGCCAAAACGAATACCACAGCTCATTGTCTCTGTTTTCACTGTTCGTGTTACTACCAATATTTGTGCCAGAGGCATAGTGAGCCCAATTTTAAGTAGACCACAATTTGGGATTTTTTTTCTCTCTTTTTGAATATTTGGGATTGATTGATGATAATAATAGACAGTTGTTTATTGATGCACAACATGGGTAAAAAAAGACCCGCATTCATTTCCCATGTTATTTCATGCTGGCTGAGTTTTTCTTAGGTCTAACTTTTAAAATCAAACTTTTTAATGATTATGCATTCCAAGTATTCTTTAAGAACCTTGTTTTTAATTGTGACAGATCATTATTCACACCTTTCTTTTCATACTTTATGAACAATAATTGTTTTTATAATACTAAATGAAGTTTACAAGACATGGCCAAAAATGACCCATTCTTCCAAGTGTGATTTAAAATTAAATGACTACAACAATAATTTGTTTCAAATAATTCCTTTAGCAATGAGTGGGGCCAAACACGTATGTATTTGATATTTGAAACATGGTTATTTGTCATTTTGTCACACATACTGTACCTATGATAACAGAGAAAATGTATCTGTAGTTTCATTACTGTATACTGGTCAAATATGAAATAGGACAGAACACATCACTCATCTCAATTTTTCATGTTTCTCAAATGATCAGTGAGTGTTTATGCACCTTGCACACAAGCCTCGTGAGCTGGTAACACCAGCTGCTGACTTTTCTGTCTTTGGAAACTGGGCGGATTGTGCACTACCTGATGTCCTTTTGTGTGGCTGTTTTTTTTCTTCCCATTGCCTCAATAATGTGCTTTTGTTTTGGGCTTTGGCATGCTCTCCACGCACCTTTTTATATGGCATGACACGCTCTTTGCCCAGCTCCTCGATGAATGGTGGCGTACGCTGTTCTCACCACCTATGGAATAAGTGTGTTGTGCTGCGAAGTTGGTGTAGGCATTGAGGGTGGCATCATCCAGCAAATTGTACCAGAGAACCACCTTGAGGTTCTCTGCCCAGTGCCCTACCGAGCTTGGGAGGGAACTCGTGGTAGAAGTATTTGAGGAAGGCAGGTTAGAGGACGAGGGACCTAGAGACCAAGGAAATTTCTTCGGGGCCCTAAGGCTCCAAATTGCCTCCTTATCTTCCCAGGCTTGTTCTTCTTCTAGCATCGATGCAACCATTTCAGTAGTAAATCTGCGAACAGCCATACTCTGGATTAAAAACAATATTTTCACAGACACATCAATATACCTATACATAAATATTTATATAAAGTTGAGTTGAGAGTTAGCTCACTACAATAGAATATGTCACTGAAATGAATATGGCAACAGCCAATAGTAATTACTTCTGAAAAGTACTCTCTCAAGGTAACCTAAACCTAATCAAATAATATGTACAATTATCTTTCACAATTGTTGGAGATAACGTTAGAGCAATTGAAAAAGAATATGTACTTACATGTATTAGATGGGCAAAGGGGAACACGTTTCGCATAGTTTTCATTGTAAATGGACGTGGGTTGTTTCTGACCCACGTGAAATTGATGTCCAAATACAAAAGCTGTGCTTGTTCATGATGTAAGAAAGGACCAATAAAAACATCTTGTGCTAAAGAAAAACACAATATTTATTGCATATTTGGCATAGCAATTGATAAGAAAAATAATTTATTTCAAACATATATCATCGAAACACTAAGCAATACATGCATTAAACCGAAAATAAATGTGAGTCATTTTTGACCCATGTTATGCATTAGAGGGGTAGTGAATCAAAAATGTTTTTATTCAAAAAGTTAAAAAAAGTCAAACTAAATCAAGGATGTACGATGATCAAAAATAATTTAATTGAGGAATACCTTGAAGATAAGATAAATCATTTCAAAACACTTCACACCATTCATGTGACTGATAAGATGTATAACCCAATTTAAAAAATAAAATAAATTAAGAAAACACGCAACCGAACTTCATTTGGGGTTAATCGGGCATTTTAAATGGTGGCAGGTGTTTTCCAACTCTCATTTAACGTGAGTATTAATGCGATTGGTTAATTCTGAACACAACCATATCATCGTTTTTAAAGAGGGTGTGCACAATTGTGCAACTGCATTTTCTCAGTTGTTGTTTTTTTTTACTCCCCTTCTCAAAGAGATCTTATTTTATTTACTCTTGACTCATGTTTTAAAAACCTGACATTTCAAAAGGGGTGTTGTGTAGTGTCAATAACTCAACGCACCAGATTTTTGTCGCAGCTGCCTTCATTCACTTGCCCGCAACAAGCAGGCAGCACTGTTTGCTTCAGCAGCCACAACACACAAATCAATATGCACATGTACTTATGCACACTCTCAAAGTTCTCTGGCAAACAAAACAAATATGTGACTGATGTTGTGGAATCCCCTTACATCCTGCACATAAAACAAAGCAAAAATAAAACATGGAGCTTTTCTCATAGCCAGAGAGGAAAAGGTCTGCGTGGACAGGAGATGCTCGTTTGTGTGCAAGCAATCCCTTTTTTCTTCTCTGTATTTTCCTTTAATACCTCCTTAACGCACAGGCACACTCGTGCTCCCGCAGCATTTGTTTCTCCAAATTCTTTCATTCCTCCTTATGGAGGGAGGAGAATGAGGGCGTTGCGAATAGTTTCAGGACTCCAGCACATTTGATTGGCAGATGGCAGCATATGGAGCTGCGAGGCAGGTTTGCACACACTCACCTCGGAGGAAACAAATATTTGCCTGAAGGAGAGAGCGGGGAAGAGTATAAGGGGAAAAAAATAATTAGTTTGCAAACGCAGTGAGAGATAAAAGGCAGCAAGACACATCCATCAAAAGGCAGCAGAGTTGGTTACAAAATTGAAATCTTTTCCAAGCTGACAGATCCAGTGGGTGGTTGGTAGAGTTGAACTCATGCATGCTGGATATGCACACAGGAATCCAACGTGCAGTGTACATTAACATCTGTGCAAACAGAATTATTACTTGGGCATGAATCTTCCACGCTTCAGCAACATGTCTCAAGTCCCTCCAATTATTTCTTAATTACCATCTCCACATTAAAACACGTGTGTGTTGACAACACATTTGCAACAGATACGTTTAAGGTAAAACTACATCTTTTAGGAGATGTGTGCAATTAAAAAGAGGATTCACTATTTTATTTTATTTTTTTTAAATTTTAGATTCCCAGTAGATTGATATGTTTACAATAAATTGGAGCTGTCTTAAAATAGAGTCTGCAATATAAATTTCAGACATCACTCATTTAAGCATATTTCTGAATGAAATTTTAGTAGGAAGCATCCTCAAATCAACCAAGACCCAAATTAAATATAGAGATTTTTTTTTAACAAACATTTTCAGCACTGTGCTCTTTTCAATCGCCACTGTTCCAGTCATACAGTAAAACCTGAAACAATATTTTATTTTTGCTTAATTCACTTTGCCTCATTAAACTCAACACATCTTTTTTCCCATTTGACTATCTCACCGATACATGCTTCCATGCCTTGTGGGTATTGTACTTTTCTGTGCAGTCACAGCCTGTCTGTTACAAAAAAACATAATATATGTTTACATTCTTAATACTGTTACTTTTGAACACAATCAGCCAAAATGCCCAAGGAGATCAGGATGATGTCCTTGTGTTTTCCCCTTTGTTTGACATAACAACATTGTGATTATATCACGTGTGGAGACGATAAGCCAAACATTTCCACGGCCAATGTACAGAATCTGTCAATCAGGAATGCACCACAGAAGAACTGCATCAAGGCAAGCCAACTTTATTTATATAGCACATTTCATACACAAGACAACTCAATGGGCTTCACAAACCAAAAGCACAACACCTCAAAGCATTTACAACAGATCAGCTGGATACATTCGTAAAGCAAAGAGAGCAAAAGCAGTTTATGAAAATTACAAAAGAACATACGTTGACAACATTCAAACACATTGACAAACAGCAGATTTACAGACATTTAAAAGCAAAGGAAATAAATAAAATAAAAGACTGTAAAGTGAAGTTGAAAATGCTGAAGTTGAAGTTGAAAATGCTTAGAAAAAAATCAAAGATATGGAGGGGAAGCATAGTTTTTAACCCGGATTTATTATACTCTGGGCTCACTTAACTTCTGTTGTCAACTTATTCCATTTGCGTGTAGCATAACAGCTACATGCTAGCGATGGGCGGATCGAGAGAGAATAAAAAACATCGATATTCCGATCCAGGGCGTCCGTCATAGGCGGATAGACGGACCGGTCCATCACATAGGCGGCGGAATGCCCAGTTCTGATGAGTCTTAATGACAGCATTCAGGTGTCAAGTGGTTGCCTATGAAGTTATGTAATTTGGTGCTGATCCAAAGAAGGATTGTTCGGCCTTGATGGTCCATTTTAGCTCTGTATTTCTTTCTTTGTTGCCGTAAAAATAACCAATTAATTCCCTTGTGCCAACCAGAAAAAAGCCAAACAGGACATGAAAAAGAGCCGCTCTGCTTTGATATGTTCAAACACTGACCATGGGATTATTCAGCACTGATAAGGTAATTAAGAGACTATGATAGCGTAATTAAGCAAGATCTGAGAAGAAAGGCTGTTGGAGTGGCGTATTTCTGTGACTGCATCAAAGCTGGTGGCTCTTTTAGAAAAGGGGGACTGGCGATGCAAGACCATTTTAGATTCACACAGATCCCCTCAAGAGTGAGATCCGCAAGGGAGGTGGGAATTTGCCATATACAATTATTGTGATGGAAATGAAATGACACAACTCAGTCACTTGAAATGGCCACAGATCATAAGGAGGAAAACAGTGGCAACGTGTGATATGCTTCTCTCTATCAGCACTCCACTGCAGCCGAATAAATGGGAATTGCATGATTTCACTGACGTGTTTACCTTGCTTCCATTTATTTGTTGTCATCAGGCAGTGCACAATGTTCTCCCACTTCTCCCTTGTGTGCTCTGAATCAGCAGAAATTACATTTTATTCTATTTATTTGCTTATTTACTCTTATCTGTTTTCCATTCCAGAGTTCTCCTATCAGAGACCTGCAAGCCTCAGAAGGCGAATGGCGGGGGAGCTGTGGGCTGTTGGTGTGTGCGTGCGTGGGGGTGCGTGTCTGCGTGTGTCTGGGTGTGCCTGTCTGCGTGTGTGTGGGTGTGCATGCATGCATGCATGCGCGTGTGTGTGTAATGGTGCATTAGTGTCTGTGTGTTTCAAGAGATTGGCATGAAATTAAAATAGAAATAAAAAAAAAAAAAAACATTGGACACTTTTGTTATCACCAGCTATACAGTTTACAGCTCCCACAGTTACCACATTTCTCTGAGGTGATGAAACACACACAATATCTTTTAGCAACACTTGCTTTGTACACCCAATAACTAAAAATCACAGTTCACACAAAAATGTTACCAACCATTTCTGACACATACTCAGAAATAAATAAAATGTTTAACAAGACTAACATTAATAAAAGATGCGTTCATATTGCAATATTTGAGACAGCATGTTAAACGCAAGAACTCACCATTTTGCTGTTCTTTCCATTCTTTAGTAGGAGTTTAACATGGTCTAGTCCTTTATTTTCCGCACATAAAGCAGTCACTTGATGCATGACTTCCAGACTAATGAAGATTCTGAGCATGTCAGCAAGAACATATTACTTTCCTAAATAAATAAGACAAGTATAACAAGTACAAATATACCATGTGTTACTCATTGTTAATTATAAACTTGCTAGTTAGACCCATAAAAAGTGTCACTATAGCTCATACTGAGAGTATAAGACAGCTTAAGATCCATTAATCACAAGCTCATTAACGACAGCATCCTCACCAGTCCAACCAAGTACTGAAGTGTGTGTGTGTGTGCGCGCGTGTGTGTATGCGCGTGTCTACTCAGGAGGAGTGAGTGAGTGATCTGGCCAGGATCTGAACTGCTGCTTTGATCTGCCAAAATCCAAACAGAGCGAAAGAGGCGCTCGCCCCTCACTGTGAGCATTAAATATCCCTGAGTCGGGACATCACAATGCGCCCCGCACCCCACCGCTTCTGTACCCACACCTATCCCTCTTTCCTCCGCTCCTTTCCTCCTCCTGTCAGCCCTGGTTATCACTATGTCTCCTGAGGGCCTGGGAGCAAAGGAGATGGCAAGAGGAAGAGGAGAAAATAAATTAAAGGAGCAGTTTTATGGTTCTAAAATGCCAAAGAGGACATCTGGGTCCACCAGGAGCAATATGCCCACGCAGGTCAAATTCTGGATGGTTCATGGTTTTCCATGCATCTGCATTTTGAGACAAACCTCAAGCTGGACAGCATTTATTCAAGCGTTAGTGTCAGGAGTGTTTAAGAAAGTGGAGTGAAAGGTGTGGAGAGATGGAGAGAGGTCAAAAAATCCAGAATACAAGAGCAATTGTTGTGATAATGCAAATACACTCTGGGTGGCACAGATCAGTGAGAATAGAATGTCAAAAAAAAAGCAAATACCGTCAAGAAATAATCATTCGGGGATATTATGAAATCCAATACTATCCATTTAATGAAAAAAATATATAATAAGAGACACAAAATGTATTCCATTATCATTCTTTGCAGTGTTGTGTTCTTCGTTGTTGAATTGTAAGGTTCTAGTCTATAATGCTGCCTGGATAGCAAAAGTGTAGATCACTACTGGTTCCTACTTCCTGCAGCGTTTGTGGATAAGTGCCCGTTGTTTGAGAGATTCAAGTGCCGCTGGTTTCGTTAGCAAATTAATGACGTTTTCATTGTGCATTAGCCATGAGCTAACTACCTTCCGGAAATAAAACAAAGTACAGTACTGTGATGTTCGAATGTGCACTATGTGTAATTCTCTTTGTTTCGTGTGTTTAGTTTTAAAGTTAACTTCAACTGGAGTGTAATAAATGGCTTGAAACTAGCAACATTGGACTATTTTTGAGGGACTGTTCGCCGTCCACCAAACCATACTCAGTCTGCTCAGGGAGGGCTGAACACTTATGTTTTGTTATGTTTTGCACATTCTATAACATACTTTTGGAACATTTGAGATGAATTCAACCTAAACATATTTTTTTCCAGCATATGTTCTGTGCAGGCCCACTAGTTGAAATACGGCAGTCTGATTAATATTGCGTTTGTGGAACATGCACCCACTTTTAGCCATATCAGAGGGCGGCCATTTTGTCACTTCCGTCGACTAAAGGTGACATCGAAGTTGCTCAGGGCTCAGAATATATATATATATATATATATATATATATATATATATATATATACTTCTTATGACAACATGTTACTTAAAGCAAACGCTACCTTAGCAAGCCAATTTAAGAAAAAAAGCTAATATGTTACTGAAACAAAAATGCTAGCAGGGCCAACATTCAACCGTGCTTCTACACAAAATGAAAACTTTTATTATAAACAATATTAGATTTCATGAACTGAATTATAGCGCATGTAGCACATGGGCTACATGTCAGAGATCCAAAAGAGTGTACTGTACTGACAATCTACAAACTCCAATATAAACTGTGTGGCTTGGTCCCTTGATGACATGGCACTCATAACTTGTTGTTAACTCCATACCAAAGTCATTCTTTCCAAATTAAACCCCAAAAGTGCATATGGACGCAAATGTGCATTCCTGGTCTTATTCCTCCAGCTGAACTGAAGCAAAGGTCAGTGCTCTCCACAAGGGGTTAATACAATCATCATTACTGCTTCCTGCTGGGGTGCCTGAGGAAGCAGGGTGTGGAGGAGGAGGGGTTGTGGGTGGGGAGAAGGATGAGAGAAGGAGAGGATGAGGGCAGGCAATAGAAAGGGGCAATTCTGACATGACAGTGACAAATTGCCTTGTATTTATTCAAATTGTGTAAAGCGATCTTTTGGCTGTGTCATAATGTGTGTTTTCTTAGTGTTTGACCCCACTGATGAGTTAACATTAACAGGCTCGTAACGACGAGAAGGCAATGGGAGCCGCAGACAATGAATTTATTGGCTTGAATGACCTAAAACATGAAAACTAAAAAGTGGATATGAAAAAAATATACATAACTCTCATCAAGATACTTTTTTGTTCTGTTGGCCAAACATTTTTTAGCTTAAGACCCATATTAATAATGTGGTTCCCCTACGAGATCCCGAAACATTAAAAATAAATGAAATATATTATGAAATATATGACGTGTATGAAATATACAGCACTGTGGAAAACTGGTATACCATTGCTAGTTTTGTTGTTTTAATTGTTTGTTTGTTAGTTTTTTGCAGCAGTCCTTTTGACATAGTAAAAGAGCAAATACTATGTCAGATACATTTATAACCATTATTCAAGAACCAGAAAATCAATTGCCACAAACTTTACACTGTTGTGGTCTGGACCATGGAAGAACTCATTAAATATGGATGGTGACTATTTGGTGGACCAAAAAAAGGTGAAGATACATTCATTTCTATTCACTGTTTGAATCACTGTAGTGTCTCGGGATGTGGGTGTTTCAAATCCTACACTTTTCCTGGTGAAATGATTCAAACCCCAAATCATTCACGTCATTATCAATGATATCGCCCTGAAAATCCCATCAACTACTTTTTTTCAAGTAACTCAAATATGTTATGTTGCATCCGCTTCACTTTTGCTCAGCTTGCTTGTGAACAGTATTGTCAATGACCCATAATGGCATCCCCATCAACCTCCATGAACCAGGAAATGGTCAGCTAAATATAACAGATGGACAAAAAAACACAATTGTTTTTTTTAGGTTTTTTTAATTACAATTTTGTTCAAAGTTAAGGTATATTTAGGTATATTGTAATTATAGCAAACAACAAAGACACATCTAAGACTTTTTCAAAGTACAGTATGTTTCATACGGATAAGTGGGGTGCCACAGATGGCTTATTTGATTCCAGCTCAACCTAAAATAATTGCTGTGTGTCTGTCTTAGAGGTAACACAAAACTGAACACGTGTTGTCTGAAGCATCTTTTTCTTTTCCACTAAACTAGATGCTTTTTTGTTCTCAACGTATGCTTTTGTAATATTTTTTTATTGAACAAGCTCATTAACCAGCATATACATATATATATACATATATATATATATATATATATATATATATATATATATATATATATATATATATATATATATATATATATATACATATGAATATTTGCACCACGCACATCCGCGGAGCGCCAAATCTTTCTGCCTACACCTTGATTAAATACACCAAAATCCTGTTAGACTACCTGCGCTGCTAAATAGACCACTTTTATGGAAGTCTAAAATTTGGTCTACTTTTTGTCACCAGATTGCGAGAGGCGCCGGGGGGCGTGGAAGTAACGGCCAATGAGCCGTAGCGCGTCTACCAAATTCACAAACATGCTGAACTAGACCATTGCCCCAGCATGAAAATAAAGATGCACGTTTTTACGCCAAGCCCAGACGACTTTCTGTCACCAGTGGTAGTGAGGCTACTTCATGCACCGCCAAGCCCAGACAGGCGCAACACAGCCCCAAACACGTTAGACTAGACTTGAGCTGGCACGAAAATGAAGTTGCGCCGATTTTTATGTCGATTGCACAGGCGCCAGTCAACCAAAATAGGACCCATGTTGTAGATAAAGCGCCATATAGGTGCAGTTCATTTACCATCCACCAATTATTCAAACCGCTTATCCTCACAAGGATCGCGAGTGTGCTGAAGCCTATCCCAGCTGACTTCGGACAGTAGGTGGTGTCCACCCTGAGCTGGTTGCCAACTAATCGCAGGGCACACAAAGAGAAACAAACATTCACACTCACAATCATAGGGACAATATAGAGAGTTCAATTAACCTACCATGCATATTTTTGGAATGTGGAAGGAATCTGGAGTACCCGGAGAAAACCCACGCAGGCACGGGGAGAACATGGTAACCCCACACAGGAAGGTTGGAGCCCGGAATCGAAACCTCAGATGTGCTAACCAGTCATCCATTGTGCCGCCGCAGTTCATTTACCATTATGATCTAATCAGAATTTTCATTGTTTGGACTATGACATGTTTTTTCCGCAAAAGTCCAGTTAGTAATCCATTCCAGTTGATTTGGGATTTGTTGATTAAACGGTAAATGAATATCAAAATGCAAGTCCAATCTCTAACACAAAGTATGTATACAGTGCCAGTCAAATGTTTGGAAACACCTTCGAATTGAAATGGTCTCAAACACATGAAGAGGTCAATGAATTTGAGCTAGTAATTCTTGATAATTCACAGCTGTGAATTGAAAGTGATTCCAGTCCTAACGCATCATCCACATTATAAAGGTGACAGAGAAAATACGAACATGTGCAAAAGCTGTTGGGCAAAAGGTGTGTAGTCTACTATGAAGAATCTAAAAATTTGGAATTAAATTTGTAGAAGCCTTCCCAAAAGTCAAATAAGGGCTAGTTTCTGTGTAAGATGCGTCATGTATTCAAAAACCTCCACAGTAAACAATTTTGGCAATCCATGAACATCAGAGCAACTGTCGTGATTCTGATTAATCAAAATCCCAAATCAAAATCATGTCCTAAAACGTGATGTCTTAAACAATGAGGCAGAACAAATCTTAATGGACTCACAAAAAAAAAAAAAAAAGATCTGAAGACTCAGGGGTTAGGGTTTTAGTCCATGGCCTCACTGGTTGTCTTCGCTATGTCTTCTGGTTTATTGACACAGTCACCAGCAGCGATCCGGGAAGTCGTCACACACTGATGAACATGGCCAACACACACATAGTCTCACACACAGAGCCAGTACACAGCAGGGATGAGTCATGGAGAGCTGAGGTCAGTTCAGAGATCTAAAGATATTAGTAAGAAGAGAGGGGAATCACCTGCTTCAGCCGGCCTCGGGGCCAGAGGTACCAGTGCAGGAGTGCGGAATGTCACATTTTTAGGTGATCTTGTACTTAAACTGCTCAAAAACCAGATCAACATACTTTGAATTATTTCACAAATGTTGACCTACGGTTATAAATTCTCACTTCAGCGAAAACCACGTTACTGCATGAGCAAGTTTTGCTGTGAATTTAATTGGTGTGCGCGTGTGTGTGTATGTGTGTGTTTTTGACCAGCCCAGTCCTCATGAAATCAAAATAAAATGGAAACTATTCTGTTTTTATTTTGAAAGCGGTGCCTTTAGTTTGGCGTGCATACGTGCCAGCAGGTTAAATGATTTCTTCGGAGTACATAAAAGTGCTCTGTATGCAGACGAGGCCTTGGAACCATGTAAGATATGTTTGCTATATGGTACAGTTATACAATATAGAATAGATTAATCAATACGTTGGACACTAGACGAACTACAAAGTATAAAACATAAGATTGTTGGGCATTTGACGTCCTTGGTCGGAAAGGGGCAAAAGTGGGACGAAAACAACCCGGCTTCAGATGTGCCGGTCTGCCAAATGCTGTGAGTGCATGCAGTGACCAATTGCAGTCCATTCCTTGACCCTATTAAGGCCTGCGGCGCACCAAACCAGACTGAACTGTCACACAGTGTGTGGGGTTCCGTAACTAGTTTAATGAGTGACCAACAACGGCAATTAGTTTTGATCCAATTCAAAGTTTGAATTGCAGGTAAATAGCCTCACAATGTAGTAATCGTAACAGCCAATCATAAATTGCCATGTCATATCACATGATCCTTTAAAAGAAAGATATACGCTCCAGCTGTACCAATAAAGTATATAGAGTCATGCATGTACACTGTGTTTTGTAATAGTTTTTAACTTTTTTTTACACATTTCACGTGTAGATGAAATGTTTATGTCCTGTAGGTGAAAAAGCAAAGGGTGAAAAATGTCCCGGAAATGAATGAGTGCAGCCCATGAGTGGAATGACGGTCAATCGCGTAGTATGTGGCGGGGAGTCGCCATCCACATCTTTTTCTGCAAATGTCCAGTTCAGTGGCTTCTGGTCGCCTCGTTCGGCACGTGGTGGGCCCAAAACAAGCAGGCGCTTGATTAAACACATCAGGAATACACACATTAAGTAGTTTGTGCTAACAAAAGATCCATGTTTACATTTACAACTTTCAAAAGGTATCATCAGCAGAGCAAAAGGGACTGTGTTTAAAATAACTCTGCGTAAATAACACAGGGAGAGCATGTGAGTCACAAGCTTGGCAATGCTGCCACTTGCTGCGAGGGAGGCGACCTAGATTCTAGTGATGAGGCGATGAGGCATCAGGTATCGTTTCAACACAGTGCAACACTGTATTGATACTGTGTCAATACAGTGACAGTGACTACTGAAACCTGCTAGACTATAAACATCCCTACAGGCAACCCAGTCGACAGACTCAACTGACAGTGATTTGATGACCTAGTCCACACAAACATGACATCGTTTTATCTTATTTATGCATTAAAAATATATATTTGATATTGTTAGCTACATTCAGTAAATAAGCTGAATATGTATCTTATAATGTGGCATTTTAGGTGAACTTGTGAATGATGCTGCTTGTGGACGGGGATTTTATTTTAATTACAAGTTTTTATCCAACCGTTTTGTAATTCAACCTGTTGTGCTTTTTTGATACGATTTCCCGAGCTTTGGAAAAGACCCACTCACATGGGACATTTGATGCTGGAGTACAGAGATATTGAAGAGGTACTTTTGTTGCAATTCGACAGAACTGTCGAATAATTGTGACATTTAACCTCCAAAACAAACAAAAATAATAACAACATGAATAATATTCTTGAAGTGAGTTACGTATAAATGTTTTTTTTTTTTTATTTCAGTGAATCAAATGGATACTGTGAGAGAAACGTGTCATGATTCTGTTTTTGCGTGGATTACATTTGGTTTTATTCCCACATGTCTTCCTCGTTAGGTTTTGTTTCCACCTGATCTTGTCATCCTGGTCCCTTGTGTTAACCAATCACCTCCCTCCAACCATTTGTGTCTTGTCCAGGTGTTCCTCGTTAACTCGTCAGCTTGCATGTATTTAGTTCCTTGGTTTCTGTCAATCTTTGTCAGATCATTGTTGTTGTCATGTTGTTTTGTTTCTCCCAGTGTGATGTTTTGTTTCTTAGTGTTTCTTGTTACTTTGAGTTTCGGATTTTTTGGAGACTTGTTTATGCTGTTTTTTTTGTTAATAAATACTTTCTTCAGTACGCCCTGCTTCTCCTGCCTCCCTGCATTTGGGTCTTCCATCCTGCAAATGTGACAGAACGGGATGTAACAAGGAAATTAAAATGAATACCTTACTTCCAGCATGAGATCAAAATGGTCCCAGACGGCAGAGGCCTTTCGTTTGGCAGGCTGCTCCATGATCCATGTTGAATTTGACCCCCAAAGAATCGGCAAATGTTTGAAGTTTAGGCTGATGCATCCTGATTTGCGCTTCCTTAGAAAGGCAGTTTGGCACGTATCTGTCTGTTCAAAACACTCGCTGAATCTGTCATTTGACTTTCTTCAAGCGCTACGTGCACCGACATGGGGATTGCTCGATGAGCTTGGCACACGCGCCACTGCAATGGTGTCGCCGGACCCATCAATAAATGTGACTATCGCTGGTTACTGGCAATGTTTGACATGTTGTTCCTTTGATTGAGGGGTTTTACAAGTGCATCTATTCAAATTGACTGACTTGAGGCAAGAGGCTGGGTACAATTTGGACTAGTCGGCAGTCGATGGCAGAGATACTGTAGAGCAGGGGTACACATTGTGTCGATCGCGATTGATCAGTCACTCACCAAGGGAGTGTGGGTCAATCCCATGGCATTGACCTACTCATTGCCAGCCCTCCCTCCCAGTTTTATACTACAACAGCAGCGAATGAGTGATAAAAAAAAAAGTTGACGATCATCATCATTATAAACTTTGTCAATTGATTGATGCACAGAGCAGCAAGTCTTAAACCGGTCACATGCGTCGCAGAGCATACAATGGTGCTATGCTGCAAAACTCTATCAAGCTACACTGAATCAAGTTTTTGAGTGAATTTACCCAATTTTATTCCATCAAGTGCACGAAATATGATCATGACTGATGATAAAGTAGACTGTACATCTACTTAAAAATGTATCATGAGCCACATGATTTTATTTTTTGCAACCACTTGGTGAGATAAAATTGAGTAAATTCAACATTCTATTTGTTTCAGTGTAGCCAGTTGCCTTAATATGTTTTGTCGACCCTTAACTTAGTATATAGATGATTAGGAGACCAAGTAAGCCAAGTATTTCCTTACACAGAGTGGGAGGAGAAATTTTTCCATGGCATTTCTGAAGTGCGTTTGCCTCATCTACCAGTGTGTTACTAACTACATCGAAGAAGGAAAATGTGGAGAGGCATTTTCAGGCTGTTGATAAAAACATCAAGTAGCAGTACCGTTCAACCATGACTGATGATCATTTGGAAGTGTTGCCGCACGCTATCAGCAACTACTGTCTGGACAATGCATCCCTGCACTGAAAAAAAATGGTGTGTTGAATGTACTCAATTTTATTTTGTCGAGTGGTTGCACAAAATAATCATCTGGATTCACATACATTTTTTAAAGTCCCGTATTTTCTGGACTATAAGACGCTACTTTAATCCTAGGTTTTGAACCATAAAGATGCAGGTATTCTGTGGTTTTTCTTCGAACCGCTAGAGGCGCTCTAACCGGAATTAGAATCAAACCTAAGAATTAAAAAAAAAAAAAAAACTACAAAATATGTATATTAAATGAACTATTCCTCGACCCCCTCTACCTCCCTACCGCCCACACACAGACAAAGCACAGAGTCCAACACTGAATGGGCATGCTGTTTGCCCTTCAGCTTCCTTTCTCCCTCGTCGCTCTTCCTGGTGAAGCCTTATCAGTGCTCCAGGAACTAACTGACATTCACACAGACACTAATAACACCGCAGCATTTGAGACACTTTGCTCTCTCTCCTCTCTCTCGCCCTCTGTCTCACAATCTGGCTACTTTTCCTCTTGTTCTCTCTTCCTGGTCAATTAGACAGCGGCAGAAGTCCCAGTTGGCTCCCGGTGGTAATCAAACATCTTTTTCTTGTCCATTTAACACTGGGATTAATTTCCTACAAGGTTAATTAAAGAGGCCCGTCAGACAGAGCTGATTATTGTAAAGGTTACTGTTTTGCTGCCCGCGTCTGCGAGTGTATACACACACACACGTACGTCCTCATGCAGTTACACACAGACATTCTTCTTACACGTGCACTCACAGGGATGAAACAGAGACAAGATTATGCTGTTGCCCGTGGAGAAATAATAAGTTCAGAAATGCTATCGCTGAGTGTCAGGTAAGAGCTTTGAGAGGAATGTTGCGCATTAATGAAAAGAATGCACCAGAAGCGCCTGTGGTAGAAAGAGAACATTGCAGTAAAATCTGTCTTTGCAAAGTTTAGTGTTGCTAACATACACACTTGTAGGTAAAATTTGGGCTCTATTCAGTCTGAAGCACAACATGTTGGATATCGCACATTATGTGAGTGTCAAAGATAAAGTGATATGATGATTTGGGCGGCAAGGTCACTTTCAAAGTCAGGAGATATACGGCGAATGCATAGAGATATTCAATTGTTGTTGTATTTTGAGTTTGCTAACCCAACTGATGGCAGCACGGACAACTAGTGGTAAGCACTTGTGCCTCACAGTTGTGAAGTTCTGGGTTTGAATCTTGGCTTCAGACCCCCCCCCCCCCAGGGTACATATTAAAGGTAGATTCATTGAAGAGTCTTAATTGTCAATAGGTGTGAATGTGAGTGGGGATGGTTGTTTGTCTAAACCAGGGATGGGCAACTGGCAGCTTCTGACTAGGCCCTTGATTGAGACACAGCCACCACCAAAATTATATTTTACAAAAATTGTTTACAAAAAATGTTTCCTCCATTAGAGTGGACCACTGCATACTCATTGCTCGACACCAGTGGATTTTATTATTCGCGGATTATTTATTGCAATATATTTTTCAATATGTTTGGGTTTTGGGGGGAAAAATGTACACTGTTTTTTTTCAGTGTTTTTTATGGAAGAATTTTTGGGGTTTACCCCCCAAAAATGTTCAATGCATATCAATGGGCATCAATTATACACAGATTTTCTCTATTCGTGGGCCAGCCCGGTCCCCATCCACTGCTTTATGTTGCAATATCACCATTTGCCATGATATGGCAGATATGGCTTAGGTGCGCTTGCACCAGGTTTTGCGCTATACTACAATGTGGGGCTTAATATCTTGTTTTTGGATTTGGAATTCATTTACATTCAGTGCAAACATAGTACCTGAATAATATTTTTTTTTTCTTTGAGTTGAATTATGTGGAAAAAAATGCACAAAAGGAGTTCGTTCACGTAATTTCGTTCTGTTGGCTGTTCAGCAGTTTTGTGCCATTCTTGAATGGTAACCTTTATACACTAGAGCCCTTTGCACTGGGAAAAAAAATCAAGTAGCCTATGTGGTTATTTTCTGATTGTTCAAACCTCTTATTTCAGGCTGGATCTTTTATTTGCGCATTGAGTATGAAATATATTAAAATACTGTGATGGTTCCATAAAAAAAATAGACATGAGCATGTATTTTGTCCATATTTAAAATTGAATTTTTCGCATGCACCTAGCTAGCAAGGTTGTCCCTCTCCATCCTTTAAGTTGCCCATCCTTGATGACTATCCTCTACATGCCCTGTGACTGGCTGGCATCTCACCTTTTTGATCCTAAAGCTTATTGACTTAATAGGCGTCAATAATAATAATCATCATCATCTTAATATTCGTAATAATAATAGGGTTATATTCTTTCAAGGGACTCTAGGACATGTCACAATTAATGCACTCTTTAAGGAATAAGGTGTAATGGAATTCATTTCCCATTTTTACAATGTTGAGTATAACAATTTTCCATATTATCTCATCCCTGAAGAGAGACTGATGAAACTGAGACAGTAACATCCTGTGAATCCCTTTCAAAGCGGCACACTCTCCTAGTGGAGTGACACTTCAAACCTGGCCAGTGTGCATGGCCAATAGCCTCCACAGTCTAGTGGGGGAGAGACTGTCTCGGAAAGAGCAAAATAGAATCATTGTTCGGTCTTACTGCTGCATCTCTTTTGTCAATGTGCACTAGAGTCCTTCCTCTGTGATCCGTGACACATTTCATCTACACTGTTTTGTTTCCATGATGCTCAGTGGTCACAGACCCAGCGATCTAAAGGGGGACTGCTGAAGTGCCAATCTACAATCACACAGTATTCGTATGTATGCATTCTCTTTTAATATCCTGTCAATAAGCGCTGCATCTTTCATGGTCTATTCGTTAATCCTGTTCGCGGCCCGTGCACATATCTAATGCTCGGCAATCATACGGCACAAAGGTCACCATGACAGGTCTAATGAGACAGAGAAAACATTCCTATTTAGCTGGTTACCATAACACCGTGAAGTAAACGCAGGGGCACAGTCCACAACACGCAAATGCGGACACACACTCAATTACCAGAGCAGCAGCCATTTTATGGAATAGCAGCCTGTTTCTGTTTTCTTCTAAAGTGGGATGGAGCCCTCAGGTGACACACACACACACACACACACACACGCGCGCGCGCGCGCGCAGTTGCACATGTGCGGCTTCATTAACATGCTAATTGGAGGTGAGGACAGTGTGGTGTGGAGGTGGCACAGAGTGTTATTCACAGGCTTTGGGAGGAGGGGGGGACCAGCTGACTCCCCCAACTTGGTCTTTTAGCTCGCTCACACATCCCTCCACCTCAACCCCCCTCACAAGTCACCCCTGACTCTCCCTCCACCCAATCTGGCCGTCTCCTCCCCTCCCACTGAAGCCTGCCTCTGTCACTGCAGGCTCAGCTGCTGAGGGGAGCCTCAGCGCACAAAGCAAACTGTGTTCAACACTTCCCATGGGTTATTGAGACCAAACATTGAGGTTTTCTTTTTCAGTCATGTACATACGCTAAATTGATTGGTTCCCTTTCATTAAAATAAAAATAAATAAAAAAACACTAAAATACTTGATTAGAATAGATTTACTAGTTCATGCGGCCACTTGAGTTGTGGAATGTGTGGTTGTGATTCTCAACCTTTGATTTCAATTTGTTTTTCATTGAGCGGCCAATATATTAGAACCACCTGTCCTGAATGAATGACTCAGGGGACGCTCCATTGTATTTTGCATCTCTGACAGTGTCAATCAAAATTAAACGTTTGTATCTTTGTAAAATACCTGATACATTTTTATCACTAGTTTGTGCTGCTGTGCCTAACTATGTGGCTGTTGAGTGAACCTCATTTCTTTTCACATTCATAATTTGGTCTCTAATAGTGTCAGAGGAATAAAAACAAAAAAAAAATGGGGAAACGTGTTCCGGATGTATTCTAAGAATTGATTTTTGACCCTGCCGCAGCAGATATTTAGAAGTCCTTGAGTGCCACACAGGCTGAGTGTTAACGGGGAAAAGGAGCCAATGAGGCAGCCAAAAGTAACCTGCTGTTACTGTAACAAGGGACCCTGATAACACAGTAATAACAGGCTAATCGTATTTGGGTTCAGAAACCACAACATGCTAATTCAATTAGCTTAATAAGCCCCTGTAGATAAAGAGCTTGTTTCGGCAGTCGTGATTGGCTGGCTCCTCTGGGGCCGTGCAGCTCCTCATTGGTTCCTACAAGTAGAGGGAAAGCATCGTGAAAACTGGTGCTGTCTATTGCGGTTTTTATACATGTGGTTCTTGGAATATTACGGGACATTAGTAGATTGCTACCATCACGTTGAATGAATGGAATGTTGCTGCAGGCCTTACAATCTTCAGATACGCCAAAAAGTTTGCCTCCATATGAGAAAGTGATACACGGTTGTGAGGACATGTACCGCCAACTTCTGCCCAACTCCTTTTTCTATGCAATGAGCATCTTCTTAAAGTGACAACAATGAGAAATAAGTCACTCATCCCTCAGAAATGTCTCTCTTCTTTGTCTCCACAAACAGCCAACACAATGCCGCATAAAAAGCACTCTCGGTCTATTGTCCTGCCGCTGTGTCTCAGTTCACGCTTAGCGTCTATCTCCGAGCCGCCGTCTTTGTGTGAAGGAGCACAGGAAGGATGGCGCCATTGTTTCACCAGCTGAGGAGGAGAATGGAAGTGTTACAGTAGAGAGAATTGGCAGCTGAGCCCAGCAAGGAGATTCTCCACACAATATTATGGAGCGGGATCACCATCCTCAACCGCCGTGCTGGCCTCTGCTCGCCCCCTCTCTCTCTCTCTCTCTCTCCCGCACACACAGGCACGCACACACACTCTCCAAATCGAGACGCACAACCTCAGCTCCTTCCCCTTCTCTGTGAAATCTGCATTCACTCTTAACCCTTTGTTTTTCAGCTGACGAGCTAATCTGTTTACGGGTGTTTGGGAGGGCGCTTTTGTTTGCATCGCGCAATATGTGCACACATGCGTGCACACACACGTACACGTACACACCCACACTGGCCCAGTGCCAGCTGACACCAGCAGAATATTGCAAAAATCTCTACAGACTCACTCTGGTTCTATTTCTTCTTTCTTCTTCCTTCCTTTTGATTTCTTTCTAGAAATATGTTTACATTCTTTGCCAATATTTTCCCAACAGCTCATATGAATATAGATGGTTAAGCACTATATATCTTGACTTTTCATTACCGCTGTACCTGTCTAAGATCCATGTCGCACTGAAAACCATGTATTGACACAAAAAACGATATTTTGATCTTATTGTTTTGGCCAAGGTTTCCAATCGCTTTCCAGCTCAAAATTCTAAGGAAATCTGTGTTTTGTTTTATTTTGGGGGGTTTTGCCATACATACATGATAATAAATGACATACATGATTAAGAATACAATAGACATGCATTTATTGCATCAAATTGAATCAAACAAGCATTTCATCGCTGTCCTGTGAAGCACACATATGTCCAATCTTATAATTTTTTAAAAAGGTTTTTACGTTAATGCGATACCTGAAACACGGAAACCCCATTCACGTAAAAATAAAAAAACTGAAAAAAAATGGACAGAAGTGTTTTTCATAGGACAGCGAAAATTTGCTCAGATCTTGTACTTACTTGATGATCAATAAAATGGCTTACAGTGGTTTACTTGCAGTTAATAAAAAAATATCCTGTTTGGGAAAGACTAGCTTGGTGGGCAAGGTTCAATTTGTCGGCTAGCCACTAAGGCATATCTTTTTATAATTATTAATATAAAACCTGCCTTTTTGTCAACAAGTCAGTTTGTAAGTGTCTGACTTTTTTGTGCAAAACACAACTACAAGTCGAGATCGGGTGGATGGTTTATTTTTATTTTTCTCTGTCAACTCTGCTGTTGACAGAGAGACTGGACTACTTTCTACAATCAGCGTCTGTGTGAGCATCATGTCTCGCCTCAACAAACGTGCAACACTGAAAATTAAATTGTGTAGAAATAATATTGTTTATGGGCTTAGGTGATAGATACATTTCATGTTTCAGAAAATGTGTTTCTTAAATAATTTTTAGTAATATTTTCAAATTTCTAAATCTAGCACAGTGGTTGAGGATTATCATGTTGAAAGTAATAATACTTTGTCAACTCACAATAATTGAACAGGATATTGTGTTATCGCTCATTTCAGTATTTCCTAACCTTTGTCAAACCAAGACATAGATTACGTTAGAAAAATTCAATCAAAAGTTGATGAACAGGTTTTGTACCTTCTGCCATCTAGTGGAAGAGTATTTAATTGTTCTTCCTGTCACTATACGTCACTGGTATAGATAGTTGAACAAAGGTCCATAATTTGTTGTAAATAAATAATTTTCTGACCATTTAAGTGAAAATGGATCGTTTCCTCGGCACACTTGATCATGTCTCAAGGCGCACAATTTTTCTACGGCACACTAGTTGGGAATGACTGACTTGGTGAGGGCACGCACAAACCTGCAGGGATGCTGTGCTGAAAAATGTATATTTCCCCCCCTACATTTTCAAAACATTCATCTTAGCCCAAACTGACACCTTTCTGTTAATTTGACTGTATTGGGCTTTGGTGCAGACTCTAACTAAACCTTGATAAAAGCAGATTTCCATTGACATGTCCTTGTCAATTTATTTCTTGAAACAAATTGGCATACTTTATCAACATGAACATTTTGAGTATTGCTTTTAAAGTTGACAACATTTTCCAAAAACACGAGGTGTGCCCAACAGAGATGCGCTCCATGAAGAAAATTGGCTAGTCCTACGTTGAAAGCGTTGAGGCTCAGTGACTTTATGTTTTGTCACAAAAACAAGACATATTGTAGGATAGCGTCTGCTACTTTCATTAGAAACGATATTTGCTGAAATCCCACCAAGCAGGCTGACTGTCATAGCTTTCTTTCTTTCTCTCATGAAAGATTTATTTAGCTCGAGATGCAGCGTATATATGCGCATGTGCATCCAGCATGCGACGGCGTGCATATTGGAGACACAAAGTGGGGGATGGTCTACGTGATCAGCAGCACACTAAGCAGATAAGAGAGCAAGCAAGTGTCGAATTGACAGCCGCAGTGTCGGCAGAGGTAGGACTGAAAAGTGGTGTAAACAACACGGCTCACATTTAAAGAAGGATTTGTTTGGAGGGCACGGATGGAGCTTTAATGTACAAACGAGCGAACCCAAAAACAAAATACAGACACTAGGCCTGCTGCGGCCTGTTTCGCTCCACACACCAGCTCAATCCTCTTCATCAGCGTCACACTCATTTGAGAGATTAGACCGCGCGGATTAGACATCGCAAGCTTGCCTCTCTGAAGCGTCGCTTGTCTTTGTGCGCCATTCTTTCCACTTCTTTCATTTCATAAAAACATTATTATATGGAGTGGTGGTAAGACTCTCACTTTCACAATAACGGCGTCTCACTTGATTCACTCGCTATGGGATATGCTCAAGTAATTATGTAAGAAGTAAACACTCACAATCACTGGCTGCTGCTCCTCCACCTTGTGCCGGCATATGCGTTTATTGGTTGGCCTTATTAGATTCCCCATGCCTCTACCACTGCACTGATTAATGTGCATAAACACACACGTATACACACACTCGGCACGTGCTCGCAACACCGTCTTCCCTCTCACCAACTTAGCAGCGCTATTAGTAATGATTGAACCCTATCCAGTGGATGTAATATATTAGCAGGGAGATTATTCTGACGTTAAAACATGTTCCCTGTGCTGACAGCATCATCAATCACCCTCACCCTGCCTGTAGAAGACTCACTGGACATAATTGCTTCAGCATGGGGCTGGAGAAGGAAGGCATGAGGTGGGGGGATGAGGGGGTGTGGGCAAGGGGGAAGTGTGTGAGATTGAGTTTGGATTTCCTTGTCACTGCATGGCTGACAGGAAAGACGGATGCAATGAACTTGACCGTCCACAAACTCAGCAAAAATGGGAATAAATGATAACATTCTATTAATATATCACATTTTTCAGAAGGGCATTTATTGAAAATACTCACATGTATTTCATTCATATTACTTCAAAGGACCACCCATTCTGGTTTAAGGACTTGTTGTTTTTTTGCTGCAATCCACATATATTACTACATGTATGTCAAATACTAACACTGTTTCTAATTTTACATCACTTAAATCAATAATCACTGTTTTCGTTTTTATACGTCCCTTTTTTTTCTTTTAGCAGAATACTATAGTGGCCCTGTAGTGCAAATCAAAGAAAGGTAATCACAAACACAAATGAAAAACCACCCAAATCCCCCCAAAACTAATTACAACAGCAAATCAAAAATCACAAAAACAAATAACTAATCAGACAAAAACCTATTGCAAACACAAATTGTAAAAAAAAAATGAGACGCAATATAAAATTAAACCTCACAAACAAAACAAAACACACAAAAGCACCAAGCAAAACACCAGCAAATCAAAAAATAACAAACAAACAAACAAATGAATCGCTAGAAAAGCTAGTCTGCCATGTCGAGGTTCCCTTGAGCAAGGAGGGTCTAACAGGTCAAGGAAGAATTCATTACACTTTTCTATTGACAACATTTAATGCTGCACCAGCAGTAATTGGGCCTTCATCCAAAGAGAGATCCCTGTCTTCTGCATCTATGTGTGTCTTCACAATAAATACCAGGTACGGCCATTTACGGTGTTGTTGTTGTAAAAGTGAAAATGTCTTTTTGTTGTTTCTGTCATCATTTCCACCAAGTGCGTGAATGCAACGCAGTGTAAAATATCACAGTAAACAGTAAACACTGTTGCTGGTTGAGGTTAAGATCATTTACACTATCAGATTAATTGGACTACTCTACCTTAGCAAAGGTTCAAAACATGTAGGTGTGTTTCTTTCCAAGTTGCAAAAATGAAGGGAACCAAACTCACTGATGTTTGAACTAGATTATAACTGTGTCTTTGCAAGATCTTTGGGACTGGCGACCTGAAGTGCAAAACACAACAGCAAATACCTAAACACAAGGACAAATGAAAAAAAAACATGCCCAATAGTTTGCACTTTATGGGCACCGTAAAGCACAACATAAGCCCACCGGAAGAGGCAGGTAAATGGTGAGGGACGACGAGAAAAATTACCACGAGAGGGAGCCTTGGCTTTTTGAGGACGTGTAGACCCATAGCTGCCGTCTTTAGCCTGGACACACAAGTCATCACACCGGCATTTCTTGTATTTACTTGCATTACGCTGATTAGTTTGTTACAAACATCAGACATGCATTTATGATACAAGACACATGTGTGATTTTATAATCTTTCATAGCATATTATTTTAATATCTACAATCAAGCACACCTGAGGTATGACGACACTATAGTATTGTGTGGCTTTTGGTTACACACGGGCACAGTTGCTTTGCCTGTGTCCATGATAGTCACTGAGGTTGTGTTTCTGCAAGGGGAACCTTATTGACAACTATTGACTAAAACAACAATTGTATGTTGCTTTTATTGGTCGATATATATATATATATATATATATATATATATATATATATATATATATATATATATATATATATATATTAGGGCTGTCAAGATTAAAAGAAATGAGAGATGAATGAATTATGATCATTAATTGATCAAATTCATTCATTTTTTAATCTTACTTGAAAATTGCTGAGAAAAGCCTTGAAGCATGTATTTTGTATGTATTTGTATTTATGGTGTGTATATTTTTTTCAATTACCCAGTTATTTGCCACCTTGTAGGAACTGTTTGGCGCATTTATCACCCAAGTCCCTGCTTTCTGTTTTCACAATGATCGGTGCAAAATGAATTGAAGTTCCACCCACCATAAAGTGTCCAGACACCCCCAAATAACCGTGGTTGCAAGTTGAGGTCCAGTGACCCGCCCCCAAAACATCGAGCTTGCTTTTCTTTTCACTGCCATACATCTTTGTGATTTTAGTCATCACTGTAATTCTGCACGATGGTTTGGATGATGGCTCATTGGACGTTGTTTTCAACACCTCAATGAATCCCTTGTCTTCAACAATGTTGATCGGCCTGCAGTTCATCGTTATTTGCTTAGCAAGAACAAGCAAGTCGCAGACTTGCTCATACGTGGGCTGATCTCGAGTTTAGTTTGGTGAAGACCTTTGCAATGGCTCGATACATCAGCGTCTTCATCATTATCATTAGCTGCAGCTTTATTTGCGGCTGGTTGCAATGCATTTATGTTGAAGGCTTGAACTGCTTCTTTGGTAAGCAAAGTCCCTCTTACAAAGAAGGCATATCACTGTCAATAGTGCTGTCAGAGCGTTTTTTCTAATTTACCATTCATCGGACCAACAACTTTAATGTTTCTCCATTTTCACGTCTTCTCTCTGCTCGTGAACTTGCCCTCTGACCTACAATTGGAGCCTATCAGGTTATGCCAAACACAATGACAGCAAATCAGTGTCCACTTCATGGCGTGACACTGACCATTGTTTTTACACCCCCAACGCATCAAAACGTATATCATCACCATACAGTAAAGTTAGAGATTAATCAATTGATTAATGTGATTAAAACATGAATGCGCTATTTTGACACCCCTAATATTCGCTGGCTCAGGCCAAAACCTTTTACCTCCAAAATAGTCATTTTTTGGGAGACCCGAAAATGGCAAGTCTGTCCAACCATTAGCATTGCCTCGTAAAAGAGAGCAAGCCATTTTCAACACTTTAGCTTGGTCAATATTTTGTAGAAATACCACCTACGCGTGTGTAATGACCAATAGTATCGATTTTATATTGGATACATTACATCTCATGCATCAAATGGAAGAATGTGAAGAATGTTTTTCTACTTATTTTCTTAAAAGTAAAAAAAAATGGTGAAGAATTAGTTTCAACACCGTTGTGTTTTGTTATTTGCTGTTGTGTTCTGTGCTTCAGACCCACTATACTTTGGGGATGAACAAACCCCCAAAAAACACTTGACAAAGACTGTGAGCTGTGCTGAAAGCACCACATTCTCCTTTGAGGTTTGGTTAATTAAGAGTCAAATTTGAAAATAAGTTTCTGACTACATCACATTACTGCTGTCCTGTCTTAATTTGAATCATTTTAGCTACTCTTCACTCTGAATTTGTGCTGTGCTGCTAACAAAAAGGTGAAAGAAACACGGCCATGAAACCCCCCTGTAATTGTTCTCTTATTTAATAGAATATAAGATATTCTGTGATATGTCCTCTTATTGCGGAGCAGTGACCATCGCCCTCTCGCCTCTCCCTCCCTGGCTATAATGTTATCCAGTGATTAGTATTCTGCTCAGGCGTTAGGATGGAAAGCAGAGTGGCTGCCGAGAGGTGTCCTGAATCACATCACTCATATTCCACTAAGTGTGTGTGTGTGTGTGCGTGTGTGTGTGTGTGGGGGGGGGGGGGGGGGGGGTGCGTGTGTGTGTGTGTGTCCCTATGTGTGAGCGCACACGGCTTTCGAAGAGTGAGTAGGGATTGAACCAAATCAATCTCATATCAGCATCTAGTCCCTAAGAATTATGTGTGTATAAGCGTCACTGTGCATTGTTTAAACACACATTTGCCACCTAACAGAGCTGCTGCACTGCCATTTGTCAGTTTCCCCCTGCAGGGAGTGTGCGTGTGTTGCATTTGTGTGCTTGTGTTTGCACACACATGTCAAGGTCACCCGCGCCATTCTCTCTCCTGGCTGGTAGACAGAGGCTGTGCATGCTTATACTTGAAATACATCTCTATCATTCACTATGGTGATCAAATTAAGAAAAATAATTTTTGAAGTTCTTCCTTCAAAAGTATCATCTGAGCAGTTTGATTGGGATTGTAAATTGTATTAATTATACATATTGTATATTGTATTAATTATAAACCTAACCTAACCCTAATACATGTATGTCTACATATATATATATATATATATGTATATGTGTATATATAGATATATATGTATATGTATATATATATATATATGTATATATATATATATATATATATATATATACACATATACATATATATATGTATATCTATATATATATATATATGTATATGTATATCTATATATACATGTATATGTATATCTATATATAGATATATATGTATATCTATATATATGTGTATATATATATATGTATATATGTATATGTATATATACATATATGTATATATATACACATATATGTATATATATATATATGTATATGTATATATACATATATGTATATATATATATATATATATATATATATATATATATATATATATATATATATATGTATGTATATACTGAGAGCTGGGCACTCTACCCTTTTTGGCCGGTCCGGCCTCGACCCCCCGCCCTTATCCATAAAAATTATCACCCCCCCGGCCCTGTTCCTGTTCCAAAAAAACCAAAAAGCGTCCGAGCATGACGCCGCCGTGAAAGGGATGCTAACGGTAGAGGTTTATTTAAAGATCATTTGCTGGCTAATTTACTATTCAAACCCGCTGTGGAAACGCTTCAAACATGCTTCAAACACGCCACTAGTAGTTACCCAACTTCGTGTACTTACTTTCATTGTGAGCTCCGGGGTTGGTTGTGTTGAATTGTATAATTATTTAGGTCCTACAGACAAGAAGTCTGCAAGCATTCAATAAGTTACTTATTTTCCACACTTCCTCTCTACTCCTATTCCGGGCCTTCAAAAGAAAAGCATACCAGCAAACCATTACAGAGCAGGTTTGCTTCGGCATATTTCCAGAGAGAAGAAGAAAGAGAGAGAGAGGTGATTTAGAGTGAGGTTGTTCTAAACTTCAATGAAGACATCCGCAAACATGTCACTGCTGCGGCGCTGCCCAGAGTTTGATTTTATATTCGCGGACACAACCAACACATTGTTTTGAAAATGTGTTACAGTTGTATTCCAAGTTGGGGGGGGGTCACTTCAAAAAGACAGCGAAAACAATGGATATCGTGCCTGCTACAACAAAGGGATCTGGATGACTAGACGATGCAGTTAATTGTATTGCGAAAACGATCTGGAAGGTGGCGGCGAAGGTGGTATGTGCGTGAGTAGCTTATTTACACACACATACGTGACATAACACCCACGCTGCTGCCAAACTAGTTTGCTTCACAGCAGCAACGAGCTGAGTGGTGGATCCTCTCCTCCGTGGCAACAAATTGCCAGGCCGAGTTCCGGGGGAAACTGTATGTCATCGCAACATGTGACATAACGGAGTGATCACGAGAGCAGCAACAAATCCTGATGTGTGTGTGGCATGTGTTGCAGACCTGTCGCCAACATGTCTCACAGCACAATGCGCCGGTCACGTGATGCAAAGCGGCAGTTGATGCTCGCGCCCGACGCTGGAGTATAAAGAAGCCTAAGAGAAGCCTTTTGCCGCGTAGGCTGAGATGAAATTTGGCCGCGCCACACGCGTGAGGGCCGATTAGTGGGCCGGACTAAAATCCACTTCCGGCCTTGCTTAGTCCGCTCCTTTTTTCAAACGTGTCACCCCCCGCCCTCCGCCCCAAATATCAACTTCATACAGACTGATAACAGTGTTTTCAGTGAAAACAGTAGCAGAAGTTGTCAATAAGAGTGGCAACGTAAAGTGGCTGTCCTCATGCTTTACCCACAAGGAGCCTATTGATAGTCCATTCATATACTGTATAAATTTGCGATTGAGACTCACATGTCCATAAACAGCAAGAGGAAGGAGCTCTCTCCTTAGGTAAGGTAGTTGAATTAAAAGTAAGATGTAATCAAACTTAGTTATGTTTTAAAAGCAAGCAACCATTAAAGTAGCTAAGTTACTTTTGAAAGCAAATAATCAGTAAAGTAACGAGTAACAAAGAGAACAAAGAGAAACAGGTAAGTAGCGTTCTACAGTACATGCATGGTGATGAAGTGAGAAGGATAGAGAGAAGAGGAAGAGGAAGGGAAGCTCGGTACATCAAGGGAGATCCCAATACAGTCGTACACAATTGAAAATGACAACTGCAATGATAACGCATCCATTTTCAATAGCCCTTATCCTGTTCAGGGTCGCGAGGAAGTCGAGCCTATCCCTGCTGACTTCAGGCGAAATGCGGACCACACCTTGGACTGGTCACCAGTCAGAGACGGGGGCACAAATGGAAATGGACGGCCATTCACTCCGTCACTGAATGGGAATTGAGCCCACCTCTGCATTTGACCCATACTTTGCTCAAGGCTACCGCAGACATGTGTTTGGGCTGTGTAGGTGGATGGATGGTCTCAAACCGGGGTCCCCACGGTGGAGGATGATCTTTACCACTTTGGCATGAACAGTTGAGTCGAATGCTATCCACCAAAGATGGTGAGCGAAAAAATACAAAGCGGAAGTGACGTCACATGCAAGCAACCTACTGCCCATTCAGTTGTACCGGTGAGCCCAACGGTTTGATTGGTCAATATGTCAGAAAATGTACTGTAAATATTAACCATAAACACCCTGCGGCAACTGTAGAGCAAAGCTAACTGAGCTGAAACACAGTGGCTCACGGTGCACATTTTAATCAGCATTTGCAAAAAGGTTTGAACTTGACACTGTTTAGTCGGCACATTACCCTGCTAAATGGCACTCGGTGAATCCAATATGTGGGGAAATCAATGATTTACTATTAAAAACAAGGAATTCGCTATTAATTTGTAGAACTGTCACTACACAGATCAAGGGGAAGAAAGATGCCATGCACAGGTACATGGCAAATATGCAAGAAAAGAAAATGTGGGTGTGACCGTGGGTGGGGGGGTTCAAGGGAAGGTTCGTGCGTAAGACGGAGACGAAGTGTGTGTGTGCGAGTGTGTGTACGTGTGCGGTGTGTGTGTGTGTGCATGCATTAAAATAGAGGATTTTCTTGTCAGAGTGGCAGAGGTGGGGATTAGTTTAGGATCTGACTGAGACAGAGGAGAAGAGGGCTGATGACTTTAGCCCCATAAAGAGATGACGGAGCAAATATGGGCGCATATACATCAATATCAGCACCAAACACATTATAGCTGCACCCAGCAGAGCAAAACACATACAGTAAAAAGCCACGCTAGATTTTCTTTGTTTAATGCATGACTGAGGGGAGGAAATTAATATCAGTGAATTGAATCCGCTCCTATGGAAGATCTTCATGCTTGCCCAAACCTCAGGCTAACATGCCCAAATAGATGCACACGCACGTGCGCACGCACGCAAATGCGCGCACACACACACACACACACACCCACGGGCGCACACACACACAATGCTGACAGACAGGCACTAAAATAACCTCTGTTCCAGCTGGTGGACTGCTGAGGCTCCTGCTGGGCTCTTTTAATAGGGAAAATTAGCCAAGCAGAAAGGTGGATCCTGTTTGTTATGCTCCAGTGTCCCCCTTCCACACAGTGGGCCAAGGAGGCATCCTCTGTTTTCTCTCTTTCCCCCTCTGCCTCTCAGCTCTCTTGACACTGTGTCTTCACCAGCTGCTGCTGCTGCCTCCATGCATCCCTCGTCTGCTCTTATGCCAGGTATACAGGCGCACATGCGATTGCTTTGTCCATACGCGCTCTTGTTTATTGTACGTGTCAGTGTTTGAGAACTCTCAGTTATTTACATCACACCGTACGTACAAGCTCCGGAAAGGCGGCGACATGCTTCGAAACTGAGAGAATGTCAAAGCATACGAGTGAGTTAAGGTAGGCAAGGTAGGCACAAACAAGCGTTTGCATGAGACACCAGTGAGGATGAGGTGAAAGGAGTGAAGGATGGGAGAGGATGCACAAGAGTGAAAAGCATCTTTGTTCTGGATGCCCTTGAGACAGCTGACATCGCCAAAATAAGACTTTCTTTCAGGGGGAATGAGCGAGAGTAAGACAGCGGGATTTGGCATACTGAACTAATCGGAATGCTAAAGATCCGCGTGTGCGTGTGTGTGTGGCTGTGTGTTAAAAGAGTCCAACCTGATACCCACATTACCCTCAATGCCCACGCCCGTATACAAACTAACAGGGGTGTCAAACTCCAGTCCTCGGGGGCCGCCCTCCTGCATGTCTTTGAGATTTTCTCGTCCAACACACCTGATTCAAACGATCGGGATCAAGATCAAGCTCCTGCAGAACTTGCTGATGAGCTGATCATTGGAAACAGGTGTGTTGCAGCAGGGAGAGATGGAAAACAGGCAGGACAGCGGCCCTCGAGGACCGGAGTTCGACACCCCTGTACTAAGAAGTGAGCATGCACATATTTGAGAACATTTTTTAAGTGTTGTTCAAACTTCTTGTGTGAGTTTATTGGAAGTTCTATGGTGCCTGATGTAACTGCAACATTTAATTAAACTTGGGGATTTAAGGTGCAAAAGGGGCACCGTTTGAACATAGACTGGGCCATTCCATCCTATCAGGTGATCCATCCTGCTTTTCATGAAAAAAATACAGCTGAAATAATCATATTTGTTCATGTGTCACCTAAAAAGAAGTACTGTATATGTCATGAAATTAAACTTTTTGTTAGCCACAAAACTGATTCATGATTAAGATTCATCTCTCCGGGGCTCACTTGTATGAGAAAGAGGAAATGAGCATCTTGTATGCAGTTAATCTCATGCTGCAGTATATTTGCTGTTTTGCTAAGTCCCCTACATGCACGGCACTACACCAGGGCTTGGGTTTGTCTTGCCCCCGTTAGCTCCCAATTCATTAATTTATTTATTTATGTTTATTTTTTTTCCGTTTATGCCGTAAATATCCATCTATCCATTTTGGACTTGGAACAAAACGCTGACAACATCCCTGAACTAGTGGCCAAACAATCACTTGGCACATATAGAGACAGACAGCCGAGTGGGCGCTGAACCCACGCTGCCTGCACGCAAGTCAGCAAAGTGAACCAAAACACATATGGTGACCTGTTTCTAATGGTGTTTTGCATCACTTTTTTACCTTGAAAGATTTCCAGCCATACAGGTAACTTTCAGGCACGTCCAGGGATAGGAAAAGTGAACGCTTTCATTCATATTCAACAGATTTCATCTTATTTTAATACTTTATTACCTTGTGATTGGCTGGACGCCAATCCAGGGTGTATCCCACCTGTCAACAAGTGGCAAGTAGGAGAGGCCCAAACTCCAATGAGAACAAGTGGTATAGAAAATAATTGGATGCATGATATTTTGTTTGTCTGTATATCACCGATAAATTCCTCCCGCTTTCTCCCACTTCCAGTTTCTACTCTGAACCATGTAGCCCTCTTTTCCGCTCGCAGTTTACTTATTGCCCACTTCCTGTTCCATTTCTAAATCAATAAGGGTTTTAAGGGTGTATTAAGTAAGGGTGTATGTCGAAAGATAGGAGTCACTATGCTGTGACGAAAGTTGAGTTGAAGCTGATTCATCGACAGGCACGTCTCAAGGATTTTTTTTCTCTCCGGGGGATAAAGGGAGGCTTCATCAATACATACTGAGAAAATAATTTTACATCATCAATTCTTTTTTTTTTTTTTTTGAATTGCATAACAGCTGTTGCTTTTTTGGTTCAAAAACAAATGATTATAATTATCTGTCATCTTTACGCTGAATGTAGTTGTAATCAGTGGGAAGCTGGTCGGTCTTATCTTGTGTTCCATATCATAAAAAGTGTGTAAGACTGGTCATCATCGCCACCTGCCAAGAAAATTAAGGATTGATATATTTCACTGTTTTTTTTTTTTCACTTGTACTTTTATTTAAATTGACGAAAGACTTTACATATTTGGCAGCGATCTGGACATAACATTTTGGCGACAAAGATAAAGCTTCATGTGCACTTGCCCTTGCTCCTCGCGGTCCTGCTGGTATGAATATTTTAAGAGTACAAACAATCAGAATAGCCAAAGCCAGCAAGGCTGACCGCTATTCTCATCCACTGACATCTTATTTTTGGATTTGTGTTGCCTTGTTCGCCGGACATTTTGCTGCTCCACAGATCCTTATCGTCAGGTGACGACAGGAGAGTTGTCTGTAAATTGCCCACTTGTAAGACGTTGGTGCCAAAAATATGCGATTAGCAATTACCGAACTTCAAGCTTCCAACGTCGATGTTGAGTTGTAAAGTCATCTCATCGACTACTCAAATATACTTGGTTCAATCCCAGTCGGTTAGGTTGGAAGAAAATGTTACCTTTAAAACATTTCAAGTCACAGGCTTTTGGGAGCTTTGCTGTGTCCTTTAGTTTTCACTTTTAATTAAAAAGTAAATTATTATTATTCGCACGCCTGGTCGGACTCAATTCTATCTATAACTCTTTTGAGATCAGGCCTATAATTGAGAAATGGTGATGAAAGCTTATCGAGTCAAACCCAAGTTAGGGGGGTGTGTGGGGGGGGGGGGGGGGGCGGAGATCACATGTTCCCTTGAATGCAGGCCATAGCATTGAACTCCACTTACAGATCCAGAGAAGGCCGTGAAGAATGTTAAATTCGTGTTTTGCAAGCGGCACACCACGTAAACTGCTGTTCTCATTTGCTGCACCGAGTTTGACACATTCTGGACTAAGCGCACACACTTGCGCTAACCCATAGAGAGAAATGTGATTTGTAATGAGAAATGTGAGCGTTGGCCCTCTCTCCCTCTCCACCCAGAGTTCCTGTCCACAGGGGGTAGGGGGCTCTTCACCCGTCTCATACGTCCAACTCAAACACATAACAAGCCACACATCACAATGTGCATGACCGCAAGGAGCACACACACTGGCAGCACAGCACATCAGAGGGGGGCCATTCTTCCGAAAGCCTCATCTCTGAATAAACATATTCTTCTGGATGAAATGTTTCCGATATTTGTTGTTCTTCCCTTTTGAGGACCCAGGTGGAATTGCTATGAAACCAAAAATCAAGTATGCGTTCCTTTGAACGCAAGAGCGGACTGAGGAAACGTCTCGAACAGGGAATGAGAATTCCCTTTCCAAACTTGTAACAACATTTCTGCAGATACTTTAGTCGGCTTCTTCATCTAACAAAGAGCGCGCTGTGCTAGCAGGACAGAAGTGGTCTCTTCCCCCGCTGCAAATCCCAGCATGCCCTGCAACGTCCGGAAGCGCGTGTGCTCAGCGGAGGTCCACCACTGGCGCTGAATCACATCTGATTGGTTCAAGAGGTGCCGACGCTCGCAGGAGATGTCGCGGCCAGCGTGTGTTGCTCCTCTGCAGTTTGACCAGAGACGGACGAGGACATCTGAACAGCAGACTCCGCCTCTGGGAAGCCTAAAGGAGAAGGTGATGATGCTCCGTTCCTGCTCAATTATGCAATTAAATCCAGACTTTGTCACCCTATCACACTCCGGATTATAGCCCGGAGCTAGCCAACCATGTGCAAAGTGTTATGTGCAGTGAGAGCACAAAGAGGCCATCTTGCAAGTCACCATAGTAACATCATCTGAGCCATAACGGATGCAGGTGGAACTTTACCTGGGATCAGTTTATGACACGTTTTAGTACACCGCAAATTAATGACCCATAGCGCTTCAAGAGCAAAAGAGGCCCTTTCAGGCTTGAGATGCTGCACTCTAAATATTAGCAGTCAACGCACCATCATGTCTGAGAATCCTGCGCAATCGGATACTCTTCGATGAGCTCGGCGTCAGGCCCCTTGCATGCTAATGCCGAGCCACACAATAGAGGCTACATTTGCGGCGTGTTTATTTTAGCAAACTGTGCGGCCCGAACTCTGTGCAGCAGTGGGACGTGTTGTGGACAGTCTTTTCGCTGCTGTGTATTTGACTCTGTCTATTTTTTTCTCCACCTCCCCTCCCACGCCCAGCACGTGTGTGCGTGCGCGTGCGGACCCAGGAGACGTTGCTCATGCATAATCGCTGTATGTCTTCCTGATCTGCCTGTACCACTGGTGCCCACAGAAACGCACAATTAAGCAATTGTAAAGCAAAGCACAACATAGCATGATTGCATGCAGAGAATCAAGCAAACAAAGGACGTGGAGGTGTTGAGTTGTCTTTATTATTGTCAAATCCAAAACCAATACAGTTTTTTTCATCTCACACAGGTTCAGTTGCATTCGCATTCCGGCTGTCGCTATATGTATACAGTAATCCTTCGTTTATCGCGGTTAATGGGGACCAGAACTCCCCGCGATAGGTGAAAAAACACAAAGTTGCGGTTGACTCATTGTTATTATTATTTTTTTAAATTTTATATCATATTTCTTTCAAAGTTGTATTTTGGGGGGGATTCATGCCTCTATTACGCCGTTGTGAACGCCCCAACATGGTTCCCTCCCTTCTAAATACTTGTTACACGTTAAATTCATCTTTAAAAATGCACAATGAAGATTGAATACCAAGCGGCAGGCTGTGAGACCAACGTGAGCTTCAACCGCGGCAGCGGACGATTACGACGGAACGTTAGCTAATAACTATGTTAAAGTTTTTTTTTTTATCCTAAAATTGGCTTACCTTAACTGGAATTGCATTTCATCCAAAGGTACAATCCTGGTGTAATGTACTTTTAAATGCTTGTCGTCATTGTTGTGCAAAGCAAAAGTGTCATTACTTCTTCGTTACCTCCTTCTTCTTCTTCATTGTCGTCTTCTTCTTCTCTCTTTCTTCTTTTTTTTTAAAACAAAGAAGAAGCACGGTTGCCGGAAGTCATTCTGAGTTAACTTTCTCTTTGCACAATAACACCAACAAGGTCCTTTGGATAAAATGCAACATGGGATTCTAGTTAAGGTAAGCTTTTTTAAGACAAACTTAAGACAAAACTAACAAACGTTTTATTAGTCGTCCTTGTCGTGCTTGCCAGGTGGCTGAGCGCGCTCCGCTCACAACTTGTGAACACAGCTGTTTACTAGCCGCTTATCCGGCTTGACTCTGGCTATAACTGAACGGCCCATTTGAAAAACTTTGAGTTTCCGAACAGAACGTTGTTCAAAAGTGATGTTCGTTAGTTAGCGTGGACGAGACTAGCGAGAGGCTGCGATGACGCGTGTCCTCAGGTTTGTACAAAGCCTCCACGTCAACTCATCTCTTTGAAACAACGCGACTTTCTGCAATATGGCTGCCGATATGGCTGTGTTTTTCTTTTTTATTTTTCGATGAATACTTTTTGAAAACTTTTTGAGGCCGCCAAACTCGAACCGCAAAGTGGCGAGGGAGTACTGTATTATATATAGAGACTTATGAATATACTTGACACTGTACATAACTATATAAACTTTCAATAAAATAAGTATGGTAAATACAGTTTTTAGTCCAGTAATTCATAATCCTTTATCATGCAGTAGCTCAGGAATCAAGAAGAGATTGGATGATTGGGCGGTGCAATGCAACACTTGTGTGTCTGTTTGTGTGTGTGTGTGTGTGGGGGGGGGGTGTTGGGGTGTGTGTGTGTGTGTGTGTGTGTGTGTGTGTGTGTGTGTGTGTGTGTGTGTGTGTGTGTGTTACTATCTTCAGCCCTCCAGGGCGCAGTGGGCTAATTAATAATGAATCCCAGAGAGTCTGTGTTTGAAATGCAGATGTGCAACTGTCGGCTCCGCCTGCTCCTTCAGAGAGACCTGTGTGTGTGTGTGTGTGTGTGTGTGTGTGTGTTCGTGTACGTGTGTGGGTGTGTGTGTGTGTGTGTGTTTGTGTCGGTGTGTGTATGTGTGCATTTGAGGAGGGGGTTGATTTGTTTGGGGGTAGGCATGTGTGCGAGTTGTTTAGCCATGGCAGCAAACTACCTGGTTTGTTTGGTGTTTGAATAAAGTTGACCAAATCGTTTTTTTTTAATTGTTTATTTTTTGTTTTGTTTTTGTCAAGGCACTTCCTGACAACTTTTCTTCATCAAATTTACTCGCCACTCTTCTTCATTGGTCCCGGCCCAGGCCAGTGCTCTTTTCAGCTCTCATTGCAGGCGAAGAAGAGGAGGAGTGGATATATGGAAGAGGAGTTGGAGAGCGGCTGAAGAGCATACATTATAAGATTATATAGACTCTCGACTCTTCGCCATTGCTCTGTGTGTGAGTGAGGCGATTTGAAGTTTAACAGATGGTAATGTTATGTAGATTTTAACCAACAGAGGCTCCTTCACTCACACAGTAAGAATATACAGCCATTTTGCAAACAGCACCTGTAACACATACACACACACACACACACACACACACACACGCACAGAATAATCGCTGTGACATTGACTTTGAGGGGAAGCGAGAAAAACAGTTTCAATTTAATTTTTATGTTTCAAATCCTAAACGATAATAAAGAATAATATTGTGACAACTCTTTTCTACGCAAAGGGAAGACAGTTTCAATAAAAATATATATATAGTTAAAAGGTGTCCCTGACCTGGGGCTTGTCTATTGTTTTCACTCAATTCAATTTCTAATTAACCACAAAGTCAAATAATTTTATGCTCGACTTTGCATCACATTGGAATACTAATGGAGAATACACATGCAGGTTGAAGGCCTTGACGCTCTCTTTGAAGCTCCTCGTTGCACTTCTTTGGGGAAAATATAATTACATTTTGGGAGAACTTCATTTATTCAAAACAGCATTATCTAATGATTGGTTGCATTGACTGTCACAACAATACTACAAAATGTCACTTTGTTGACACCTGCTTCCATCACATTAATTCAAATATCTCCAAGATCCACAATCCCAACCGTTGCCCCTGTTTTTATGTTCAACCTTTTAAATGTGTAACAACAGAATGGAACATCCAATAACCAGACATTTGGAATTAACAGTGACTGAGTCTTGGTGTGAGAAAGTTACCAAATCCCATAGTTAAAAATACAACTCTGGTGCACCTTTGACAGCCATATAAATTGAATGCTGTAATAATCATTTTTGAATACAAGATTGACTTCATCTATAAATGAAATGTCCAAACTTAAATCGCCGATTTTACTATTGCTAGGCATAATACCAATTTCAAAATGTAATTTGGGGGGGAAAAAAATAATAAAATGTCTGTGGAAAATGTATACATTTCATGTAGACATGAGCAGACCAAACACAAGAAAAACTTTAACCTCAAACGTGCACTTCAATTTTCCTTGTCAGGAAAAATAATGAAAAAAATAGTAAACATCTAGGTTCCAAATTCGTGATGAAAACAAACATCATGTCAGCAGCGTCATGGAGAGGTTGGTTTTATATTTATTGCTGCACTGTTTAAACAGTCGTCCACGTCACGCGCTGATGGGGAATATCTACTGTCTTCGAGACATCGCGGGCGTGCGTGTGTGTGCGCGCACGTGCGTGTGTAGGCGTGTGCGTGCGTGTGTAAGGTATTACAGTATTATTATTAAATGTATTATTAGTCGGTGCCACTTTACTAAAACACACATATGCCGTGCACATATTTTGTTATTGCCTTCCAGTGTTCATTAGCATAAAAAATTAATAATTCACATAATTAGCAGATACAATCTTTTAATTTAGTGCAGAGCTGGTAGCTGGGATAAACTGAGGTTCATGTGCATTGAAACATTTCTCGTTTAACGCATTAACACACACTTGGGTTTGACTAAAAGAATCGAGGGGGTCAAAGCTGCGTGGGGAAAGTTTGCAGAGGTCATGACACTCAGTGACAGGGCGCACCCTGGGGCCCAGTGCCGTCTCAAGAGCAGTCTAAACCTTATTTATCTTTTAGCAAGGACTAGAACATTGCACCAAATATATATATATATTAAAAACATTTATAAATAAAACAATCCCTGACTGCGGAGGACCATAGCAATTTAGAACTTTTATACGTTTTTAGTAATTCCGGGAAGAAAACTTCACCAATGCTGTTATTGTATTCTTGCAGGAATCATGACGCTGTGACAGACTTCAAATAATAAATCTTGTGTGTGAAAATGACATGCTGAAAAGGAAATCAACAACATGGTGATTTCACTCAACATAAATTGACCACTCCAATTCCAACGCTCCTGTTAATGCAGCACACGCATAGCTCTGTTTTGAAAACAAATATCTAAAATGTATCATTCGTTTGAAGAATTTGTATATATTTGTTTTATTCAATAAATATTTGCGTTGGTGTATAAATGACCGCAAACGTCCCTTAAAACCGCAAAACAAACAGACAGCAAGCTCTAAACAAACTATTAATTCCGAAAGACAAAATGAGAGAAATTATGAGTCATTAGCTTGTCTTATTGAGCAGTAATGTGCACCTTGGTAGGAGAGAGCCAGTCAGTGTAGCAGGGCTGTCTCGGGTTATCTGTGAATGGGCTCTTTATTGGAGGCGCGGAGCCGGGATTTGCCTTTTATTCGCCTCACTATGGAAACCAGCTCGACGGCAGAAAAATGTTGATGGGAATAAAAGGAATCAGCACGCTGAGCGTTTCTAGAGAAGCATCTGTTACACTTAGAAACTTAGACTATATACCGAGAGCAATACAACCCCCTCTCAAAACAGCACTCTTGGCCACTTTAAGCGCACCAAATGCGTACTTTAAAATCATGGCGGCAGGTGCGATACGATTTGTGAAACATCTCGATGTGTAAAACAAACATTGAACATTTTTTTTTTGCTTTGTAATAGGCCTAAATACCGAAGTAACGTACTTGCGCATAAATACATCGGATCGTATGGATCGACCGGTTATCTCTAAATTCACATTCGTAATTTTTCACATAATTTTGTTACACGAGTTACACAAATCCAATAGATCTTCGCAAAAAAAAAACTGACCTTACACCGACTCAATTTCTCACATGTTCCACCAAACAATTACACCGAGCAAAAAAAACAAAAAAAAACCCACACAAATTAAAAACAAATCTTGAACATTAAAATGAAATAAAATACAATTGCATTTAGCAGTATTCTTCTTATTCCACTTGAGTTATAACGTATCTTACTCGGCACTTCGGAGCAGAGGCCACCCAGTCATCATCAGTCCCTGGCGAATCTCTGCATGGTCACGGAGGCCCAGGCGGTGTCCAGCGGTCGTGCCGTGTCCACATATCCTGCCCGCCGTTCGCTCACCTGCTCCGGCCTCCTGCTTGTCTCCTCCACGGCTCGGCGCTCTTTAATGACTTTCTGCTGGCTCCAGCCTTCTTTTTATTTCTCCTAAATGTATGAAAATGTATGCAAATTTAAATCAAGCTTAACCTGGGAGCCCCAGCAATATATTTAATGGAATTGCAAAGCAATAAGGATGCTGGCACACATTCTTCAAATGGAAATTAGAGTGAGCAGCAAAGTTAGCTTTGTGTAGAAATATCTTGCTGAGTTCTAATGAGAATGTTATGAGTCGAGAACAAATGTCGCACTTACATCAGATCATGCGTAATTTATGTGGGGATCGATTTCTCCCACTGTAGTAAGAAGTGGGTGATTTGGGGCTTTTTTTTTGTTTTCATTTTTGACTGATTTTGAATTTAAAGCAAATGTATGACATTTCTCTATAATGGGCGTGGGGTGGTTCGTGTGTGATCTTGAGACGTGCCACCTTCGAAAAGTACTGAGGAAGTGTTTACTGAAAGTTAATGATTATCAACTAGAAGTGGACCAGGTTTGATTGCATCCTTCTAAATTAAGTGTTGGCACGTCTGACAAATGCCATTGGAGCTTAAATCTCCCTCGCACGCGCTCAAGGGTGACATGAGCGGCATTAAACTCGCGCGTAAAGCAGTTGGAAACTTCGATTAATAAACAGGAACTGCGCTCCACGCGCACATTGTTCCACAATGAGACTCAGTGGACCAGCACTCGGACTCACTTCCGGTTCGACTGCCCTTAACCCTTTCCACTGTGCGTTTCTGCAGCCGGAGGCGGAGGTTGTGGTGTGTGTGGTGTGCACTGTCATTGGTGGAGAGGTGCCGTCGCTGCGGCTTGCTCGGCCTGTGAGTGGCGGTCCTTGCCGTCCGTCAATTTCGTCAACGCCTGACTGGTGCCGACACTCCAGAGAGAGGGAAATGTCAGAGGCTGAGCTGAACCTCACT
The DNA here is from genome assembly GCF_054856515.1 of Filicampus tigris. Lineage (NCBI taxonomy): Eukaryota > Metazoa > Chordata > Actinopteri > Syngnathiformes > Syngnathidae > Filicampus > Filicampus tigris. Next base: position 32,723,992 of record NC_141218.1, on the reverse strand, counting down.
TTAGTATCGCCAGTGGGGTTCAGCAGCCAGCATGGCCACAGCTGCCTCCAGCCCCTACACCTTGCTCGGCTCCAGTCCCATGATCCACCCGGACAGTCAAGCCATGCAGCCTGCCAGCCCGTACAGAGGACACCAGAAACTCCTGCACAGTGACTACCTGCAGAACGTCCAGAGCAACGGGCACCCCCTCGGGCACCAGTGGGCCAGCAATCTGTCGGATAGCAGCCCGTGGTCGGCCTCCATGGAGCAGCAGGACGTCAAACCGGGCAGAGAAGACCTGCAGCTCGGCATCATCCATCACCGCTCGCCGCACGTCGCTCATCACTCCCCGCACCACAACAACCATGGCAACCACCCGGCGGCGTGGGGGACTCCGGTGTCCCACAACTCCTCCATCAGCAGCGGGCAGCAGATCAACATCTACTCCCAGACGGGCTTCACCGTCAACGGCATGCTGGAACACGGCGGACTCACGCCTCCGCCCAACCCGCAGGGCCAAGGCATGCACCCGGGCCTCAGGGACACGCTCAGCCCCGAGCACAGCGACCTGGGGGGGCACCACTGCCACGACCACTCCGACGAGGAGACGCCGACGTCGGACGAGCTGGAGCACTTTGCCAAGCAGTTCAAGCAGCGGAGGATCAAGCTGGGCTTCACGCAGGCCGACGTGGGACTGGCTTTGGGCACGCTCTACGGTAACGTCTTTTCCCAAACGACCATCTGCAGGTTCGAGGCTCTACAGCTGAGCTTTAAAAACATGTGCAAACTCAAGCCGCTGCTGAACAAGTGGCTGGAGGAGGCAGACTCTTCCACGGGCAGCTCGAGCAGTATAGACAAGATCGCAGCTCAGGGGAGGAAAAGGAAGAAGAGGACGTCCATCGAGGTCAGCGTTAAGGGGGTCCTGGAGACGCACTTTCTCAAGTGTCCCAAACCCTCCGCGCAGGAAATCACGTCCCTGGCGGACACGCTACAGCTGGAGAAGGAGGTGGTCCGCGTGTGGTTCTGCAACCGGAGGCAGAAAGAGAAGCGCATGACGCCGCCCGGGGAGCCGCCGCCGCCCCACGAGGCGCCTTATTCCCACGGCGGCAGCGCTGGGGACGCGTCCTCCTGCCACGACCTCTGACCGCTGCACCGCCCCGGGAGGGATCAGCCCTAAGACGGACTCTCGCGGTGCGGGTCCCGCCGGTACAGACTCCTCCGAATTCACCGGAGATACCCGCTCAGCCTTGGCCTCTTTCGAAGCGCCACGAGGGCATTATTCGATCATTTCACGGCACTCACTCCGTGGAGCCGGTCAAAGTGTTTGGATATAAATACAAAAATGTGCCTATAATCTACCAGCGCCTTTATTATTTTTTGTCACCATAATCCAACAAATGGGACTGCTGTTTTGTTTTCATTTTTTCCCCCTCTTTTTTTGTTGTGGATTGTCACAAATAATTCTTGCTTTCTGAACTGATTTGATATTTCAGTGTTTGGGCACCACGTGTATTTTTACTGTCCACTCGAGCTCACAATCCTCCCATGTCATTATTTTTGTAACATACTAGGAGAACATCTGTGATTGCTGTTTTTATTTTTGCATAAGCAAATACGTCCTCAGTCCAGTGGTATGTACTATACCAACACAATAGCACTTGAATTCTTGTTTTTGCCCCTCCGTTGTGGCCTGTGGTTTACCTGGCCATTCACAAAAACAGTTATTTATAAATGCATTTTGTTAATTTCATTCATCTTCGACCATTTAAACTGTGTAGACTCCGAAAAAGAGCCCAGAATAGAAAAATGGGTTTGATGCTATACACCTGCCTATAATTTTATTGTACGTTCACTATCCAAATTTTATAATATTAAATACTCCTGTTATTTGGTTAATTTCACAAGTATTTTTTCGAATAGTGTACAGTTTTATATATTACCCTTTTGAAGTCATTAATTTAAACAAATGCTCTTAGTTATTCCTGCACTTAATTAGCAATGTAAAAAAAAAAATATTTTCAGTATAAGATTGAACTGTTTCGGCGGTTTTATTCCAAATTTCGATGACAGCTCAAGTAATTATTTATTTTCAGTATAAAGCTTGTATTATGTTTTGAAATAAACAATGTATGTTGTAATAAACACTTTCTTGCTACCATTGTTCACAGTCCAAAAATAATTAAAGTTCAGCAATAATACATTATTATTATTATTATTATTATGATTATTATTATTATTATTATTATTATTATTTTAAGCTTACAATGCATCTCTAGCTAAGCCACTCAAACGTATATAGGTCAACAAATGCAGACGAACATCCTAAATAAATGTTTCAAGCGTAATGGGTTTTTTTTGTTTGTTTGGGTTTTTTTAATGTTTGTTTTATATATCTATGTCTCTTGGTTTGACATGTCTCGTGGCTTGTCATGTCCATATCCGCCAGCGTATGTTTTGGTGTCCCTAACAGTAAAATATCCAAGTGGCTCAATAGAGTCTTGGTTGTAGGCTGATCACTGCCCATAAAAAAAGACGCATTCTGCATGCAGTTTCTCTGAAATGTTATTGTCAGGGCCCTGTGCCCTCCTTGATCAGACATGCGTGATGTATCGCCTTGGCCAGTGGGCCTGACAGCGCGCGCGTACACAAGCGTTGACACACGCACGAGCACGTGCGCACACGCATAAGCAGATGAATCTCATTTCAAAGAGAGAGAGCTCCATATAATTGGCAACGCAAAATCAAAATAGAGATATATTCCTGCAAAAAAATGTGAAGCTTGAAAATAAATTAGGGATGGTTTTGAAATAAGTAAATGCAGCACTGTTTAAATGATTCAAAAATAGATCTGGCTGGAGAGGGAGAGTGAAGGAGGGGAAAGTGGGGGGGAGGGTGCGAGGCCTTGCCTTGAAAACAGAGAGCCTGACTGGAATACTAATGTGTCTTGAATTTATGCATCTCCTCAGTATGCTTCCCCAGGAGGGGGTTGGGGGAGACAGCAAGAGAGGGTAAAAAGGGAATGAGGATTGAGGTAAAAGGGAACCCCTATGACAATATGGAAGGAAAAAAGTAAAACAAAATAGTCGGCTGGATACCATCCAACCGTTTGAGTTGCAAATGATCAGTGTTGAACGCATCTAATAGAGCGGAGCAAGCGAACAGAAAATGTAAAGTTCCGATTAGCACACAGATTGGACCACTTTGCAACTTTGGAGGCTTAAAACATCTCAATTCTGAGAGGAAGCACATTTTCAAAGATTAACTGATACTTAAATAACTGACTAGTGCAGAAATGATTGACTCTTGAAACACGTCAAGGGTGAAAACAAAACAGGTGAAAGTCAGCAAAAATATGTACTGTATATTGTATTTGTGTCCTCCAAAATGTTTGCTATTTGATGACTGTTGCAGGTAACTGAGGCTCTGAATCAGATCCTGAGTCAGAGAGGAGTGGTGGCTTCATGATGAGATTGAATGACTCACTGCTTCTTTATTTGTCATCACGTCACTTCAGAACGGACCCGTTTTAGTTTACTGTTAAGGTCTTGGGATTTGCAAGTCTCAGTTAATGGTTAAGATGCAATTAGTGGTCAGACTCAACTCATTTCAAATTGTACTCTGTGTTTTTAAAGAATAGGGCCTTTTCGCTGACATCATTTTACCCACAATGCTGAGTTTCCTTCCGCCATATTCGAAGGCACGAAAAACACCTTATCCATTGTAAGCGCTATCGGTCATTGGTCTGATTATGTTTAGGTTCGAGAAAAAGGTCTGTATTAGGACACCCATCCATTACCTCAATACATTAGAAGCAGTCATTCGAAGTTTCTATGAAGAAAAGGTTGGAGTTAAACGTATGAAATCAGACTGCTCAAATGAAGCCAGTTTGCTCCCCAAACTGAGCTATCAAAACATTATGAATTACTTGATTAAGCCTATAAAGAAGAGCGCCTACACTTGGGAAGACGTTGATGCTGTCAAGAGCCTGGACTCTTTTAATTACTTTGTGTCCGGGTGAGTGAAACATGTTGGCTGCATTCAACACAACCATCTTCGTCTCGTGACGGCAAAGGTATGTTGCTTTTGGTTGACACAGTACATCGATCACTACTTTATTGGTGTCGGATATTGTTGATTAAAATGTCTTGCTGTACGTCGTCTAAGCGCTTCAAGCTAGCGCTTAGCTTGCTAACTGCTAACTAACGCTTGTTTGCAAGACATTGCTCAGCAGACAATAAGTCTGGGTTTAAAGTGTTGTGATTGTAATGTGAAAATGTATGCAAGACCGAGAAAAAAACACTGATATTTCATCAACATATCAAATTTGTATTCCAACATAATGAACAGATTCATGTTAAACCGCAATTCTAACTAAAATTTGCAAGCGTATGCAAAAAGGTAAGCATCATGTCTGCCTCGAATTTACAATCAAAGTTTAATGTTAAGACCCACTGCACATAAAACAGAAAAAAACCTGATATAAAGTGATCAGAGCAAGTGTTTATTGTAAAAAGTAGTCACATCAAAGATTTGATATCCATCGTGCTCATCTTCTTTCACACGCCTGCTTAATTTTTTGCCCCTGGTTTACAATCACTGCCGGTATCAGAAAGAATGATTTCTTATCTCTAGTTGAGCAACTGTAGCAACCGTGAACTGCACAGGTGTTCTCCATTGCTGTGACTTGTGAACATAAAACTGACTTAGCGACTATTTTGCCTCTTTTGTCTCACTCACTCGACTGTTTGTCCTCAACCGCTTCCTCTCCAACATGGATGACTTTGCATCCGGCGCACAAACATGACATCATGGTTAAAAGGGTTGATTGGAATAAAAGAGCTGCCACTTGATATAGGGGAAACTCTTTATTGGAAGCTGTTTGCCATAAAACAGAGTACATCATATTTGACTTTTGAAAGAAGAGTGATATATATACATATGTATATACAGTGTATACAGTGGGTACGGAAAGTAGTCAGACGCCTTCAACATTTTCACTTTCTGTCGTTGCAGCCATTTGCCGAAATCAAAAAAGGTTCATTTTATTTCTCTGAAACGTACACTCTGCACCCCAACGTGACAGAAAAAAATCTGAAATGTATAATTTTTTGCAAATTTATTAAAAAAGAACAACTGAAATATCATATGGTCATAAGTATTCACAGCCTGATGCATTTTATTGAGTAGACGCACCCTTTTGAGCAAGTAAAGCCATGAGTCTTCTTGAGACTGATGCAACAAGTTTTTCACACCTGGATTTGGGGATCCCCTGCCACTTAACTTTGCAGATCCTTTCCAGTTCTTTCAGGTTGGATGTGAACGTTGGTGGACAGCCATTTTCAGGTCTCTTCAGAGATGCTCAATTGGGTTTAGGTCAGGGCACTTGGCTGGGCCAGTCAAGAACGGTCACAGAGTTGTTCTGAAGCCACTCCTTTGTTATTTTAGCTGTGTGCTCCGGGTCATTGTCCTGTTGACAGGTGAACCTTGGGCCCAGTCTGAGGTCCTGAGCACTCTGGAAGAGGTTTTCCTCCAAGATATGTCTGTATTTGGCTGCATTCATCTTTCCTTCAATTGTAACCGGTTGTCCCGTCGCTGCAGCTGAAAAACACCCCCATAACATAATTTCATGTTTCACTGTTGCAATTGTATTGGGCAGGTGATGGACAGTGCCTGGGTTTCTCCACACATACCGCTTAGAATTAACACCAAAAAGTTCAAGCTTGGTCTCATTAGAGCAGAGTATCTTATTTCTCATATTCTGTGAGTCCTTCGTGTGTTTTTTGGCAAACTCTATGGGAGCTTTCATGTATATTGCACTGAGGAGAGGCTTCCGTCAGGCCACTCTGCCATGAACCCCCGACTGGTGGAGGGCTGCAGTGATAGTTGACTTTGTGGAACTTTCTCCCATCTCCAAACTGCATCTCCGGAGCTCAGCCACAGTGATCTTTGGGTTCGGTTCTTCTTTACCTCTCTCACCAAGGCTCTTCTCCCACAATTTCTCAGCCTGGCCGGCCAGGTCGTCGAAGAGTTGTGGTCGTCCCAAACCTCTTCCATTTGAGGATTATGGCGGACACTGTGCTCTGAGGAACCTTGAGTGCTGCAGAAATTATTTTGTAACCTTGGCCAGATCTGTGCCATGCCACAATTCTGTCTATGATTAACTTGGGCAGTTCCTTCAACCTCATAATTCGATCTGACATGCATTGTGAGCTGTAAGGTATTATACAGACAGGTGTGCACCTTTCGTAATCAAGTCCAATCAGGTTAATTAAACACAGCTGGACTACAATAAAGGAGCAGAACCATCTCAAGAAGGATCAGAAGAAATGTCCAGCATGTTAGCTTGAAGGTCGCTGCAAAGGGTCTGAATACTTCTCACCATATATTTCAGTTTTTCTTTTTTTCATAAATTTTTAAAAATGTCCACATTCCAGGTTTTGTTTTTGTAAAGATGTGGTGCTGAGTGTACATTACTGAGAAATAAAATGAACTTTTTTGATTTTGGCAAATGGCTGCAATGACTCAGAAAGTGAACAATTTCAAGGGGTCTGAATATTTTACGTACCAACTGTACATATATACATATTTGTAAATATATACACATATAAATATGTATTGTACATATATACTGTATACAGATATATACGTGCTGTCAAGAGATTAAGAAAATTGATGGATCAATTCATTACGGCTCATAATTAATTCATCTAATTAATCTATTTTTTAATCCTACTTAAAAATTGCTGAGAAAAGCCCCAAATACCCCCATAGTCTGTATGTATGTATCTGTTTTATGGTGGATGTCTTTTTTTCAATTATCCAGTCATTTGCCATCTTGAAGAACAGTTTGCGCATTTATCAGCCAATCCCTGATTTCTGTTTTCACAACGATCAGTGCAAACTGAGCTGAAGCTCCACTCATCACCATCAATAAAGTTTCCAGACACCCCCAAATAACCGTGGTTGCGAGTTGAGGTCCAGTGATCTGCGGTTACAGCAATTGATTTTTCCGAATCCCCCACCAAAACGTCCAGTTTGCTTTTCTTTTCACCGTCATACATCTTGCTGATTTTCGTCATCACTGCAGTCTTGCATGGTGGTTTGTATGATGGGTCATTGGACGCTGTTTGCAACACCTCAATTAATCCCCTGTGTTCAACTATGTTGATCGTTCTGCAGTTCATCATTATTTGCTTTGTAAGAACATTTGTCAGCCTGTCGGTCGGAGACTTGCTCGTATGCGGGCTGTTCTCAAGTTTAGTTTGGCGAAGAGCTTTGCAATGGTGTGCGTCATTTACTCCATTTTATTTTGTCAAATGGTTGCACGAAATAAAATCATCTGAATTCTAGATCGATTTTTAAGCAGACTATACATTTACTTAAAAAATGTGTCTGGATACAGATGATTTTATTTTATGCAACCACTTGACAAAAGAAAATTGAGTAAATTCAACATCATTTTTATCAGTGTACCTGATGAAAGACGTGATAAAAGAATTATTTTGTGCAAAAAAAGAAGTTTGCATGCCACCGAAGAGCTTTAACCCTCCAGTACCATCGACATGAAGAATAAGTAGATATTGCATGCCTCCTTGAGCTTGTGCGACCCTAAGTGGCTTTTTAGTTGCACCTGATTAAAATGTGTTAAATCATTTGTTTATTCTTGAAAAAAACACAGGAAAATTACCACATTTTAATCACGTGCAACTGATGTACATGTTCGAATTAAGAAAATCCAAAGGATCTTTTTTTTCCTAGTGTGGAGAGTGTCAGTACACTGCACTCTTGTTGACTTCACGCAAACCAAAATAACAAGGATTCTTGCACATTAGTGCACACAATGCTGTAAAACCACATGTATGGCTTTATTTCAGTCGTCCACTAAAATACCAAACTAATATAGTCATTGAGTTCGGCTTTTGTGCCGAATTCAAATTGCTTTAGATTCCTCCAACAAGCATCAAGCAAGTGAAACTGAAAGTAAAACCACCCTACTGCTCGTGTTTTGCTCACCTTTACGACAGGGACTCCTCTAAGTATGGCTGCACACGTGAGCAGAGGTTTTAGGCCGCCACATGAAGTACATTTTTGTCATGTCATGTCATTTCCGACACCGCTTATCCTGTACACATGTGGGTGCTGGAGCCCAGGATCTCAGCTGACTTTGGGTAAAAGGCGGACTACACCCTGAATTGGTTGCCAGCCAGTCGCAGGGCGCACACAGACACAGTTACTGAGTGGGAACTGATCCCACACTGCCTGCACTCAAGTCAGGTATGCGTACCACTACCAGTGATGAGTAAATTTTTTCAACACTTTAAACCATGTAAATAAAGGTTAATGCTTTAAGATTGACAGCCGTAATATATACACATAGACACACAAGCAGGATAGCTGTTGCGCGTATTTCTTGTAACTTAATGTTTTCTTTTATTTACTTGAAGTGATGCTTTGGGCTGTTTCACACTTGTTGCAAATGAAAGATTGACCCACTTTGGACAGATTATCCCTATAGGCTCTTCTCACTGTGGTCTGTGAGGCAGACAAGCATTGTCATTTGCTCAATTAGAGAACACAGAGAAGAAGCAAGAGTGCAACACACATCGGACATCAGTTTTAAATGGCACCAAATTGTTCTCTGTATCTCTTTAAAAATCTTAATCACCCCAAATAGACAATTTGAGAGGAATGCTGTTGCTACTACAGGAAAATTAAAAGGCGGTTTTTCCCCCTTTAATTATTTCCTTTTCTGTACCTTCTTGGATCAGTGCCATCTTTTTTGAAAGGAAGTCTCCCAGCAACCTTTTCTTCGGTCCCCCCTTGAAAATTTCTAGTCACTACCAATGATTTGGGAAAGTAGTGGCGTTAAATGATACTCTGTGGTCTTTTCGTTGTTACAATTGGAAGTCTGAACAAATGCTTCACAGCACATTATACCTGGGCTGTGTGTAGTACAGACTATTGAGCCACATTGTTTAAGTAATAAGCTGTATGCCTGCAATGGGGCACTGAGGTCACTCTTTTGTGTACAAGGCAAGCTATAAATGATTAAGGGTAACGACACATGGACATTGCACAAGCAAGAGGTGCAAATACAAAGCAATAAATAGTTGGTGTTCCCATTGCTAGGAAGATGCTTAACAAGCCAGAAAGGTGTGGAAGGATGTGAGAATGTTGTCCTTCCATTCAGAATAACAGTGAAGTATCTCTAATAGTTAAAACCAAATTTTATATATATATATATATATATATATATATATATATATATATATATATATATATATATATATATATATATATATATATATTTTTTTTTTTTTTTTTTTTCAGTCACATCACAGCAAAGTGGCAATTAAGAGGTCTTATTTCAAAGCCTACAGTCAATCAGCATCTCTGCCCTAAGAGGGGAGTTTTTGCAACCCCACTTACCCTAACAACATGTCTCATGAACATGTACACACACAGATAAGGGTAGGAAGGCCTGTTTATAGCTGGGGGAGAGTAAATCACAGTGTGTGATATCTTCATTTGAGACAAGAGGGCTGATCACTGCTTGTCCTGCTTGTTCCACATTAACTCATTATCACACACTCTTGCTCCATTAATTCTCTTGCTTTTATTAGCAGCAAGAGTGAATGCATGCACATGCACACACACCCACACACGGCGGTCCAATGACAAGTACTGCCTCTACCTCATGTGACAGCTAATGGCTTCATTTGGAGCAGCGTGCTAATTGGCTGACTTTGGGGAGATTCTTGTTAATGAGGATGAATAGATTCACACCTGAATGAGGCGCTACCCAGCCATAGCGGCACTGTGGGAAATGTGGTTGACGTAAACAAATATGGGCTGCAACACTAGATCATGGAGACGAACTGACATACCCCTTTCCCTTCTTTACTTCCGCCCAGTCTGATCAGTTATTTCCTTGCCAGGCAGACTTATTAGTCGAGTGCTTGATTAGCACCAGGAGGCCAAAACAAAGAGCAGCATGTCAAAGCAATTAGCCTCACTGTTTACCTCTCAGCTCCCAGGCTGCAAGACGCATTATACAGGGGAGAGGGGGGGGGGGCATGGAGTCAACTCAGTCGGCCACAGAGAGAGAGGACAACAGCTGGTCCGCAGGCAAGTGTGTGTATAATGGCGGTAGTATTTCCTCATGCCTCTATCCATCTGTTTTCCAGCCCATATCCCAATCTTCTGCTGTCACACAAACACACAGAGCTGGTCAGACAAAAGAAGATCAGGAGAAAAGTGGTAATTTACAGAGTAAAATATGACGGGCCCACTGGGACATAATTAGGATTACCTCTCACACACTACTAAAACGCTCACATTTCCACACTACCAAAACTCAAAACTCCACACTAGCTAAATGACTACTACAAATGTCACACTCATAGTAATCTCTAATCTGAGGGAACATTTTAGTAAATTGAGGATACAGATTAATTCATTCAGGAAACTATTTTAGTAATCTGAAAGAATAGATTACCAACGAATATCATTTTCTCATACCTTGGCGCCAGGGGGGCTCCTAACAAACGCTGTCACACTTGTCATTGAATTGATAGCTTTTGGTGTGTAGAAAGTGTCATATACTGAACAGTGTTACCACCTAGTGGCGTCTTTAACACTGTGCGCCGCTGGAGGTAACAGCAAAAGGCAGATGTTTAACTGTACTACTATTAATCTATTTTCGATACCAGGGGTCTTCAGTCCTGTTCATCGAGGTCCGCTGTCCTACCTGTTTTCCATCCCTCCCTGCTGCTATACATCTGATTCAAATGATCAGATAATCAGCAAGTTCTGCAGAAGCTGGATAACGATCCTGATCATTTGAATCTGGTGTGTTGTATTTGGGAGGGATGGAAAACAGGCAGCACAGCAGGCCTCGAGGAAAAGGATTGAAGACCCTTGAATACCACTTATGCTCATTAGGTCACGTGAAAGATTGAGAATATCCCGGCTGATTTGGGGCAGCGGTTGGGTCCACCCATACGCTGGTCAAAATAAGCCTTTCGCAGGGCACATACAGACAAACGGCCATCAATGCTGACATTCACACCTAGGGACAATTTGGAGTCTTCAATAAACCCAATGTACATGTTTTAGGGGTTTGGGAGAAATGTAGAGTACCCAAAGAAAACCCACATAAGCACTCGGAGAAATCAAAACTCTTGACAAGGATGGCCTGATCAGTCTAAATCAGTCTAAACCTCCTAGACACAGATCTTTTAAAAAATCCTTTTGTCTTTTAATTTCCATTTGCAATACAAAAGGCGAGATCACTGTGGCTGCATGTCAATAATGATCTTTAATGTCAATATGTACAGAACTTGAAAGAAAAATAGAATCTTAAAAATCAAATTAAATAAATACAATATCATACAATTTCCACAATGTCTTTTAAAGAGATATCTATGGATTTCTTTTTTTTTTTTTTTTTTAAATTCAGCCTCTCTGGTTTGTCGGGGTGCATTTCATTCCCCCCAGAGAATTCCCTACAGCTCCCACACATGCTCTTCATCTTCAGAATCTTCACTGTATATATTAAGATACAATGTATACAATCATTTGCAAATGTACTAGGTACACACAGATCAAACAAATGTCAATAAATATAAAGACTATTTTGATCAGTTTATTTTCAAAGGTAGAGAGGTTTTATTTAGTTAAATCTGGTGCTGATATTTTGTCCACCAGTCATAAAAAATGAAGATCATTGACCATGAAAAAAAAAAAAAATCACCACCTCTCTGAAACAGATGCAGTAAAAGCTCATAAACAGAAGCCACTGCATTAGTTTAATCCAGGCGTACCAAATAAATTAGCAAGTAATATGTATATGTGCAATTTAGAACTTCTGTTTTTGTCACCACACCGTTTCACATTCATTTCAAGACATTTTGTCCATCTGCAGCCATTTTAACCTCTTTAGATACATCGTTAGCATCACAAACATGAATTAAAGGTTAATGAAATACAGCATCTGTTCACACATGCATTTATACTGCCAAAAGTGCTAGAAGATGATTTTGATCCTTAAGATTTAGCAGTAAGTCAAAAAGAAGCATCTTGTTTGTTGTAGGCTTCGAGTAAGAAAACATGGGATTGGGCCTTGGTGGCTGTCCCTCAGTCAACATCATCTTTCCAGCACACTCACACATAAACCTTTTACTCCATATTGTGGAGAAAAGAAGAGAGCAAATGCAATCAAGGAAGGAGAAGGAACTGAGGCGCAGAGGATGACAGAACATAGATGAAGAGCAGTGGGAGGCAGGGTGGGGGGCACAGTTTACCGAAGCAGCATTGTTTCAGCCAATCACAGTGAAGGAGAACATCAGCTGGTGCATTTCTTCCCAGGGAAGAAAGAATGAAAGGCGAGGAGGGCAAGTGCATATGAAAGCTGTGGAAATAAATACAAGTCTTGTCTCCCCAGCAGTAACAGATACTCGTTTCTAGTCTTGTTTTTGAGCCGATGTCTTCGCATTAGAGCCTCATCTGGTGGGCGTGTGCATGGAGCCCCGTGTGTGTGTGTGTGTGTGTGTGTGTGTGTGTGTGTGTGTGTGTGTTGGTTTTGTCAAATAAATACATTAAAAAGGGAGACTGTAGCTTTGACTGGCCGCGACTTCAGTCTGTATAAGTGAGGTCAAAATGGTAGCGTGGGCTCCCTGTATGTTTGTGTGTGTGGTTCTACATGTCTGTTGAGGTGAGTTTCTTCATGCTGCGTCGCTGGGCTAAACTGGATGCGGCCACGGGTTCGAGCACGGGCTGGCTTGTCTTCTGGCTCAGTGCTGAATAAGTGGCAGCCATGGCTCCCTATGAGGAAAAGAGATTAGACATTAGCTTTAACTTTTACAATATATACACTACTGATAAAAAATTAAGAGATATTGGGCTCACAGGTGAAATTTCATGATGAACCTAAAATACACTATTACCTTTCAAGATTAACTTAACCTTCTCTAAATTTATGAATACACGTGTCCACCAATTGCTCAATGCACTGGATGGATTATGATAGAAAAACAACACCACATTTCCACAAAAGTACAAATGGGGTGGTTCATTTTGGTGAAGACCTGTATAAAATAAAATATTTTATTTTCACCATTTCAGTCACTATTGGCATCAATAAACTGTCCACTCCCAGGATCGTAATGGCACTTGCCCAGCTAGTTTATCAACATCCATAAATGCTGACTAACAAATAGATGGCCACTCCACAACTGTGTTTTTACACCTGTTAAGAATGCAGCTGGCAGAGGTGTGGCCTGTACTGAATGAGCCCAATGATTTTGAGTTAAAAATGGTCAAAATGGCAAAGAACATCTCTGATGGTGCTTTTCTCACTGCAATATTATACCTCCTCCATGTACCTGGGATCCCACATTTAGCCCGAGCTACCCCAGACATATTCCTAGGATGTCCTGTTGCTTTGCTCCAGCCCTTGCTAGCATTTGCTCTAGGTTCCAACCAGTGCTATAGTACACTACCGGCAATCGTTCTGCTTGGGAATCATACTATTAATTTTCTGATGTTTGACTACTGAATGCAAACAAATAAAACAACAATGATTCAGTTGGCTTGGCCTATAACAGTGAGAGGGATGCCCCCCCTCACCTTAACGAGGTGTGGTGCATCATGGCGTGTAAGCTGGAAGTGTGGCAGTGCATCTCTGCAGGAAATCCAGGAATGCTTTAGAACCTGCTCCGCTGTGTATCGCTGGTGAGGATCCACATGGAGCATGTGGGACAGGAGGTCCTGCAACACGCAAGCAAATCAAGCTTCCCACGTAGATAAGGAAAGGGTAATGTACAGTACATACAATACATTGCATTCCTTTCAGTAGCAACTTTTACCCGTACCTTGTTAAGTCAACCCTAACATATTTTTTTCAAGAATATGTTCCCAGCAGGCCCACCAGTTGAAACACGGCATTCTTATTAATTTTGCATTTGTGGAACATAAATTAAGCATCAAAATGCACTCATGTCGACTCATTCAGTCGACAGAAGACAAAATGGCCGCCCCCAGAGATGGCTAAAAACAAGTTCATTTTGCTGCTTCACTTATATTCCACAAATGCAAAATTAATCACAACTGTCATTGTGATGTCATTTTCGGTCAACAGAAGACAAAATGGCTGCCCCCAGAGATGGCTAAAAATGAGTGCATTTTGCTGCTTAATTTATATTCCACAAATGCAAAATTGATCAGAATACCATGTTTCAACTAGTGGGCCTGCTTGGAACTTATTCTTGAAAAAAAATTGTTTGGGTTGACTTCCGCTTTAAGCACTAAAACCACAAGACATCAATTCCATATTTTAACTTCACCCTTAAAGGGGAAGTCAACGCAAACATTTTGTTTTCAAGACTATGTTTTATGCAAGACCACTACTTGAAACAGGGCATTCCGATAAATATTGCGTTTGTGGAATAAGTGTTAATCCACTAGTTTTTAGCCATCTCTGGGGGCGGCCATTTGTCTTTTGTCGACTGAAAATGACATCACAACTGCTCACAATGACCAATCAAGGTTCAGCTTCAGAAAACAGGTCAGCCGTGATTGGTCGTTGTGAGCAGTTGTGATGTCATTTTCAGTCGACAGAAGACAAATGGCCGCCCCCAGAGATGGCTAAAAACGAGTGCATTTTGCTGCTTAACTTATATTCTACAAACGCAAAATTAATCAGAATGCCGTGTTTCAACTAGTGGGCCTGCTGGGAACATATTTTTGAAAAAAAAGATGTTTGGGTTGACTTCCGCTTTAAATTACTCTAAGTAATATACTGTATTTGCCCCTATAGTCAGTTAGCTTTTAGACCATTTTACCTTTGAGGTGTCTGACACAGTATCCCAGTTACCACCTGTCAAAGAAAACTTTCCAGAGCCTATTCGAAGCAGAATCTCCTCTGGTGTGTCATTTGGCCCATTTGCAAATGGTGTGTACCTGACAAAAGGATTAATAAAGCATTTAGAACTTCATAAAATTACATGTAGAAGTCTAACTATCACAGTTAATGACACCTAGGATGAGTTCAGTATGTGGCTCTCCACAAGGGAACAGTTCTAAAAAAGGCATGGAAAACAACTGGTCCTGTTTTGGTCTTACCCAGCCAACATAGTATATAATAGAACTCCGAGACTCCATATATCACAGGCTGCATCATAACCTTGCCGCATTAGTACCTGAACACAAACACATTTAAAGACAGTCAAAGATGGCAGTACTGCAAGGTGCAAGTTAGTGACTTCTTCATACAGTATTCAGTATTCCGACCCATTGGAATACTGTACATTCAGAACAGCTCAAATGGTATTTCTCCTCTCTGTGGCTCACCTCTGGTGCCACAAAGTTGGCGGTATAGCAAGGTGTGAGGAGCAGGCCGTTGCCCCCTCGAAGCTGCTTTGCAAAACCAAAGTCGCAAATCCTGATTGAGTCTGGATTCCCAGAGTCGTCCATATACAGAATGTTGCTGGGCTTCAGGTCTCGATGTACTACCTGACAAAAGATGATTTGAAAATATTGGATGATTGTGGATCTTCTCAAAAGCTTATTTTTGTGTGTGTGTGTGTGCTTATGTTTCCTCACCCCTTGACAGTGGAGGTAGTCAACAGTCTTAGTGATGGTGTAAAGCACAGCACTGGCCTCTCGCTCAGAGAAAAATTTCTGCCTGAGGATCTTGTCTAGCAGTTCTCCCCCCTTCATCAGCTCCGTCACCAGGTAAACATACCTGCCCTCATCATACACCTGACATATTCACACACAACATCATGTTTGACTAAGTATTCCAAATTTGAGGATGATGAAATACCAATGAAAGAAATACTGTACTGACATCTTTGAGAGTAATGATGTTCGGATGTTGGCCGTATCTCATCAAGATTTCAATCTCCTCGGAAGGGTCCCTCTTACTTTTGTCTATAATCTGTGACATTGAAAAACAATCAAGCAGTTTGCATTTTATCACTGTTTTGCCCCGTCATTCACAGTTGCTGTGTTGAGCTGATGCGAACAGTTGTGCTGCCCTCTGCTGGGAAACTGGCCTCACTCAGCAGATTTACAGAAAGAACGAAGAAGTGCAGCACTAAACTGAACTTTAGTAGCACACATTCTTGAGAAAAAGACAATGCAACTGACATTAAATAAATGCAGATAGACAGCATTATTAGAAGAAGAGACAGCAGAAGGATAGCACATTAAAGACACCATGGATGCAATTGTTAAGCAATATACAATTGCGTCACTGGTTGCTAGGTAACCTCATAATCTAATACTATCAGACTACATAAAGAAACAACCGTATTTATACTAGGCCTGTAAAACATTCACATTTTTCAAACTAATTAATCGCACAATTTTCTATAATTGATCGCGATTAATCGTATTTTTCAATTACAATTTCTTTCATGAAGCTTGGAAACAATATTTACTTGAGGAAAATCTTGGAATTAATGTGGAAAAATAAAAGTATATTTTGATTCAATTATTTTCCTGTAAAATAGAACTGTTGAACGATACACCAAAGACATAAAACTAATATGGTATTTGAATTTGGCTTGGCAAAGTGCGCAAATCATTTGGGATTTCTGCAATGAAACAACTTTTTCAAGTAAAACTACGCAAAAGTTAATCTTTGCGACAGTGTCTCTCCTCTAAGTTCGGCTGCAAAGTGAGAAGAGGTCAGCTGTCACAGGATAAATAAAACTGGGATAACTGAGTTAATTTTTTTAATGCTTTAACTTTGACAGCCCTAATTTATACATTATGTGTGTAGGCGTTACAAACAATCATGGAGTTTCAGTGAATCCATTCTGGAACTGTGACACTCTGGTGATAGTCGCTATAGTGCATTGAGGAAAGCCTGGCTAGCAGTTTAGTCACCTCCAATGTCATTTAAATCCTGACCATACCGTTGCAAGTCCTATGATATAGCAGCACACGTGAACAAAAATGTTGGTAAAGAACAGATATAATTTGATTTGAAAACGAAATGAGATTTTTCCGTAATGCATACTGTATTGGCAAGCCACAAATGTTCTCGGAGACTACCCTTACGACAGATAAGACACAGCTGGATCTTTTTGGCAAGTCACACTAGTTAACACACTATTTACAGATACAAAAATGAAGACAATTAACTGTATCGCCTGTGAAACAGAAAAAGCTTGCTTATGTCCTGTGGCTGCTTTGCTACACCCTGCACAGAGTGGCTTGAGTCTGTACAAGACAGCATGAAATCTCGTGGAGCAAAATGTGCAGTCTCAGTGGCACGGCCATGGGTACACCAGCAGGATAATGACCCAAAATACAGAGTAGGGTTGGGCAATATGGTTGAAAAGTAGATCAGGATATAAAGTATTGCATGTCAGTCGATAAATATATCCATCCATTATCTATACCGCTTACCCTCACAAGGGTCGCGGGTGTGCTGGAGCCTATACCAGCTGTCATCGGGCAGTAGGCATGGGACACCCTGAATTGGTTGCCAGCCAATCGCAGGGCACACAGAGACAAACAACCGCATTTACAATCTACCTAATTAACCTACCATGTATGTTTTTGGAATGTGGGAGGAAACCTGAGTACCTGGATAAAACGGATGCAGGCACGGGGAGAACATGCAAACTCCACACAGGAAGGCCGAGGCCGGAATCGAACCGACGACCTCTGAACTGTGAGGCGGATGTGCTAACCAGTCGATCACCGTTCAACCCCCGCTAAATATATTTTTAGTGTTATTTCATTTATGTTTTTTACTCTTCAAAATAAGGACCCTGAGAAAAATAGCTGAATTTAAAATATAATACTTAACCTAAAAAGAGGTTAACACAACTATGAAAAAGTGGAATTAACTGGTCAATTTAGAGATTAAGTAAATGTCATTTCAAACACAATATGCTTAGGACTGGGCGGATCACAATAGTCTATTGAGAATTAGGTGTTTCTTTTTTTAACTTATTTTAAATAAGAAAAACAATTACATTGATCAAAGATCACATTAAAAACAATTCAAATGATTAAAGATAAAAAAAAAAACAGCAGAACGCCAGGTTTTGGATTTGCATCCTTATTTTTTTACTGATATCATATTGATATTGATCAGATGTACAGTATATCGGGATGTACATTGGTTTGGAATTATTGCCCAGCCCTAATACACAGCATAAAAAAAATTAAAAAAACATTAGACTATATTGCCATGGTCTTCTATGAGCCACAATCTGAATCCAATTGACGGAACTGATTTCTATGAGCTGCAAACATACAGTCAGGAAAACACACCATTCATCTGAGATGGCTTGAGCTGTTTGCTTAACCCCAGAGATGGGCAGTCCATCCCAGGGTCAGAACAGTCAGTCCGTCCCTTTTGGGAACGAAGGAAGAGAAGTTTTTTTCTTAAAAAAGAATGGACTAAGCAAGGATCCAAGAGGGTTTTTGACCGTCCCTGTAATTGTGGCAGCTAAATGTTATCTTGGTTGACAGTTGTAAACAATTCAATCCACTCACGATGCTCCTAGCCGGTAAGGTGATATGAATAGGAAATTAGCCAGCTAATGAGCTTCAAACAATGTTTATGAATTATGAAACCCCTGCCGTTAGCACCTCTCCCATGGTGTCATGCATGGACGTTTTTTTTTTGTTTTTTTTTGAGGGGGTCGGACTGATTAATTGTAAGGACGGGGCTTTAAAAGGACGAGGATGCTTATTTTTATGAATAAGGATGAAGGGACAGTGACGGAAGGGTGCGGACGGAGGACAGACCGGCAAAATAGGTTAAAGTGCCCATTTCCGCTTAAAGGGACACTTGGGTGAGCTTCACATTGGCACTTATATAATAAGTTTAAATGTAAAAATGACATTAGTACTAAAATGCCCAACTCAAAAGACTCTGTAGTGATTTATGGTCTTTTTTTGTGATTCGGTTTACGTCAAATTTCCCCGCTCCAAAAAGGGGCGTGGCTTATGTTATGTTTTCGGTCTCAGCGGTCTACGTCATGCGAGGAAGGCATGCTTGGTAATATTGCTCGCTTTGTCAGTTCTGTTGTCTAAAACGGTGACCGATCGCCACCAAAATGCAAATGCACATGACTACTCTTGTCCACTTCTACCTGTGAAAGTATAAAAGTGTTCTGCCTCTCCGTGGCTGATTTATATGAGAATGAGGAAATGTGGAAGTCAGCAGAGCTACATAGATTTAGGCTGGGACGAGCGCACACTGCTTCATTGCTTGGAAAAAAAAACAAACAAAAAAACAAAAACACTGCTTCTTTGCTGATCACGGTTAGGACGGGTGAGGCAATAAACACCAGTCAGGATATTTACAGAGACTGAAGTGGGAATGAGGAGACGTGCACATTTATTTGGATGAGGAATGGCCCCAGTTTTTCGACTTACAACGCGCCGTCCAATTTGGAAGGTAACGTTCGAATGAGGCCACACTCGGCTGTGCAGTCAGCTTCGCTAGAAATTTTTGTTCACTGGTCGATGAGGGCTTTCGTCACTCTCACTTCCACTTTCACTTGCCGCTTCACTCGGGCAGAAGGTGGCGGCTGCAAGCAAACAAGCAGGGACACCGCACGCGACTGCTTGCGAGGCGACATGAAGACTCAGGCTCATCTTCACCTCCACACGCTGGGCGGACAGTAAGGAGCTAATGTTGTTGTGCTAACGCCTTTTGTTTTAACGACCTGAAGCTAGTTGTTGCTATTAGCCGTCCCATTATCCTACCTTTAGCCGGGGAGGGAAGAAGGGGACATAAAGCTCCAATCTGCCTGCTGCTGCTACAAGCCACCGTCTCTCTCCCTCCTGAGACACGAGTTTAGCGTCGCTAATTGTCCCAAATATAACCATATTTCGGATTCGTGTCCGCATTCATGCTCTTGTCCGCTTCAGCTTGTGAAAGTCAAGGAGCAATGGCCACGGTATTTTTGATTTTGGGGAGGTGATCATGATGAGATCACATTTTATGTCAATAAATCCAATCTATTGTGCAGATCACTTTTATACTTTCACAGGTTGAAGTGGACAAGAGCAGTAATGTGCATTTGCATTTTGGTGGCAATTGGTCGCCGTTTTAGACAACAGAACTGACAAAGCAAGCCATATTACCACGCTTGCCTCCCTCCCATGACATCGTCCGCTGAGACCGAAAACATAACATGAGCCACGTCCCAAAAGTGGGCGGGGCAATTTGTCGTAAATCTAATCACAAAAAAAGACCTTAAATCACGACTGAGTCTTTTGGGGTGGGCACTTTAGTACTGATGTCATTTTTACATGCACACCTATTATACAAGTGCCAATGTTAAGCTCACCCAAGTGTCCCTTTAACTCACATTCCACAAATGCAATATTAATCAGAATGCCGTGTTTCAACTAGTGGGCCTTCTGGGAACATCCATCCATCCATTATCGATACCGCTTATCCTCACAAGAGTCGCGGGGCGTGCTGGAGCCTATGCCAGCTGTCTTCAGGCAGTAGGCGGGGGACACCCTGAATTGGTTGCCAGCCAATCGCAGGGCACACAGAGACAAACAACCGCACTCACAATCACACGTAGGGGCAATTTGGAGCGTCCAATCAACTCACCATGCATGTTTTTGGAATGTGGGAGGAAACCGGAGTACCCAGAAAAAACCCACGCAGACACGGGGAGAACATGCAAACTCCACACAGGGAGGCCGGAGCCGGGATTGAACCCACGACCTCTGAACTGTGAGGCGGACGTGCTAACCAGTCGACCACTGTGCCGCCCTGCTGGGAACATATTCTTGAAAAAAATGTGTTTGGGTTGATTATCACTTATAACATATTTGTTTGCAGACAATGACAATATTGACATCTTTGTAACAGAATAGAGGATGGTCTTTACCACTCAATTTTTATAAATTAAAATAGTGCTTCTCTTGCACTGATAAAAAAAATTCTGTTATTTTTACATCTTTGATTGAAACAGTAACGATTAATAAACTCGGGCCAGTTTTAAAGCCACATCTCTAAGTTTTCAGTTTCTTTTGGAATTATGATTCCATCTGCTACAGGGGCTGAGATATTAATTATTTTCTAGGTGTTGAATTTCCGGGAAAACTTCACGTTTTCGAGAGTGATTCCAAAGACGACCTTAGGTTTTAGCGAGATGTTCAGCCAGACACTTTAGGCCTTAATGGGTTGAAAAGGTTTTTAGGTTTTTTTTTTTTTTCCATGTCCCTTACATTTTAAGTCTGCTAACAACTTGAAAGTGTGTTTTCGTTACAGAGCCAACATTGATTGGAATTATCTAATCCCAACAGCACAATATATTATACTAGCTTTACATTATGGTATTAGGAAATTATACTCTTAACAACCAGAGGATTGATTTTCCACCCACTGACATTCATCCGGAGGGAACTACCAGTATCCACATTCCCAGGGATGTATCCCTAACTTGCCAAAGCGCTGTGGATCCTTCTTCCCTTTTGCATTAGAGTCTGGGTTGGCAGAGCCGACCGACCGTCTTGGCCTTCACTAGCCGGAGCCGAGAACAAAGTTTCTCGACAGAGATGCCAAGTCTGCCTTTCATTAACAATTACGTCTGTATTTGTTTCTTTGAACCACAATCGTTTACCACAACGTTACTGCCGGTCAGAGAGGAGAAAGGGGAGAAAAAGCTACTTTCTTCAAAATTAATTAGCAATCCAAACAAAAGAGAAGAACATACAGTCAGGATTAGGATGGGAAAGTGTTGCGGACGGACGTTGATTCATTCATTCACTAGTGGGCCAGCTGGGAACATATTCTTGGAAAAAAATGCGTTTGGGTTTATTTCCTATTTTAAGCCCGTATCTCACTGAGCCGAGAAGGTTTGCAAGTGTGTGCAGCGAGTGTTGTTTTTTCGTCAGGGTTCTTTCAATGTTGCAGACAGACAAGCAGACATTCCCAAACAGATTTAATGGTTGCAAATACTTTTTCTTGTCACCATCAAATTTTGAACATGCTCAAAATTTCTTTGTGACAATAAAACTGTTTGAGACCATTAAAATGAATTTCTTTGCAACCGTTTGCGACCTTGAAGGAACCCTGACGAAAAAATAATAATTTGCTACGTTCGCAAACAATTGCCACTCAGTTTGATACGGGCTTTAAAAGGAGAGGGCCAAAATACCTGTAGATGGGTGAAGAATTCTCATTGACAGTGAGAGAAATCATTATTTTGTGCAAGAAAATATTAAGCTTAAGGGTGTTAAGGGGGAGTTAACGCTTATCAGGTATAAGTTATTTCATTAACCGCTGAAGATTTCTCTGTCTTTAACTTATTCATTCCCTCTTTCACTCTAATGTTTGAAAAAATTTGAAAAAACAAAAACAAAAATTAGTTCCTGGGATTGAATGGCTGGACTAAGAAAAGACAAATAAATATGTCAATGGCAGTGAATGAGTTTTAATAAAGTATGCCAACGATTTTGTCCATGTGTGTATCTTATGTGATAATGATCTAAAAAAAACGGGTAAGCATATCGCAGAAAAGAACAGCATAGATTGAGACTGGAATTGGATAAATACTACTTTAGTTGCCAATCTGTCAGGTTACCCCAGCCGTGCCCTATGAAGCACGACAGGTGGCAAATCAAACTGCGGTATTATTGAAAACATTGCATGCAAATGTGTTTAGCCATGTGGCAGTGAATCTCCCTACTACTTAGGAGCGCAAAATGTGCAACAGAAAAAAAATACATGTACATCTGAACATCTTCTGATATGTCAGTGACTGGTCACCTTCACAGCATAGTCCATAGCAGAGACTCGGTGTACACAGCGTTTACAAATGGAATAGGAGCCGACTCCTATGTCCTCCTGCAGCTCGTATAGATCCAAGAACTTGGACCCCGCATGCATCTGAAAGGAAGAAAAGAAAAAAAAAAAGTGATTGCATCTCATTGGGTGGCTGGTGCTATTTAATTATTTAACATGCTTAGAAGGGGGCTTATTATGGAAAATAGACTTTTTTTTGTGTCTTGCCTACAAATACATGTGTCTGGAGTGCCTGCCCACCCATGAAGTGCAAAATTATGCAGCCAAATTCATCTTTACTCATCTGCCCAGTTCTGAAAATGCGTCTAGTGTATACACGAGTGATTTTTTTTTATTACACACTTGGGGCTCTGCTTTAACTAGTAGAAGAAAGCCTATCGTTGTGACCACCGAACGCCGCGCGTGGTTGGCATTCTAACAAAAGTCTGACTTGTCAATGGCCCAGCAGTAGTTTTTATTTACCATGAAATACCTTTCCACAAAAAAACAAATGATGTGCTGTTAAACATTATGATGCTTTTGTGGTGTTCCCAAACCTTTTAGGCAGATGTAGAAGTGGCTGAGCATGCACACAAGGGAGAGAATGAGTACCGTTAACCTTACCTGAACTATCGGGAGTATACTAAGGAGTGGGGAACTCTTGTTTTCATCCATCGGTGTTGGAGCAACAAAACTGAAGCCTTTGAAGAGCTGGTGGGCGTTCGCACTGGGAGGGATACCTGGGGAGTCTAAACAAACAAACATGCTACATAATACAAGACTGCAAATACAGTATAACAACATCCAATAAATTATGTAGTGACAGGTATGAACACACAGAAGGATGGTTTTCAAGATAATGAGCTTGCACTGAGTGCGCGTGTATGTGCATTATTTACCTTTAGGTGTCTTTGCAGTGAACTCTGGGTCGAAACAGAACGTGTCGTCTGGTTTACCTGCCGCCGGCTTGAATGGGGGCTGTAGCTCTCTTCTGTACAGTTTCTGAGGAAGGCCACATTTTTCCATTTTAGATATTAGGGATTAAACCTTCCTATAGGCTGCTTGGAATGTGTGACATACAGTATGTGCGTCAGAAAGTTCCACGACAAGTGTCACATAAGACATAAGGCGCGCTCGGAAATATGGTCCAAGAGCGCACTGGTTCACTTGGACCGTTCGGGAATTCCGAATGTTCTTGAGAGTGCACCAAAACGGAAGTGTCAGAGCGCGCGCGCTCTAGGCGCTCCAACTGGGGACACAGTGCGTGCAATGCGTCAGGCAGTACAGGTGGAAACAGTTTAAGCACGAGTTGCTGATTGGTTTAGAACTTAGACTGTGTTCGGAAATTGATAGGAGAGGGGCACGCTCCGCCTCCTCAAACTCACCAATTTTAGAGTGATGTAAGAGCGTCAGAGTGGATTTCCGAAAATATCCATATCAAACTGTAGATTTTTCCCTTCAAAGTAACCATGTAGTCTAACACAACTCATATGTGTTGATGATTCGGCAAAAGTAGAAAGTAAGACACCTGATTATTTATTACATGAAAGACATTTTATTTAATCTTCTTCATTTGAACATTTAATTCTTAGGCCTTGTCGTTTTAACTCAAATGAATCCATTAAGCCCTAAAGCAGCTGGCTCATCATCTCCCCAAAACCTAAGGGCAACTACTGAATCACCATCTTAAACCTGAGGTTCTCCCAGAAATTCAACACCTCCAAAATAATTGATATCTCAGCCCCTGTAGCAGAAACATAATTACAAAATAATTTCAGACCTTAGACATGTGGCTTTCACACAGGCCCAAGTTTACTATTTACTGTTTCAATCGAAGGTCTAAAAATAAAGGCTCAGTGCAAGAGAAGCACTATTTTTAATAGTTTAAAAAAATCGAGTGGTAATTGCCATCCTCTATTCTGTTACAAAGACGTCGATATCATCATTGTCTACAAACATATATCTTAACCATACAGTATATCGCGTTCGACTGGTTCCACTGGTTCAAAGTCCACAAGAATGTAGTTTCCACCACTGCCGTTACTTCTTTCAGAGCTCCACTGATCGACGGCGTCAACCATTACGGTGGGACATCCTCCGCGGTTTCCCGACGTCACGTGTATATTCTGATGCATTAAATTGGCTAAGACACCAAGAATTGGTTTAAAAAAAGAAAAAGACGTATGCGCTCTCCCGGATTTGAAGGTAGAAAGACGCAACAGGGCTACCGGCTCTAGTGGTAGATACGCGGTTATGCGCTCCCGTCCTTAATGGGCTAAACAAAAATAAAAGTTTAAAAAAAAAAAAATTGAAACATAGCAAATGCCACAAAATCTCTTTGTAGATGTGCTGGTTTATAGTCTGGCCCACACAGAAGGGGAAATCTCGTAGTTTGGCTTTACAATATACCGGTAAATTTTGGGACACCAATCTTGCAGCCTTTCTGACACCTCATCTATGAAAGAAAATCCAATAGCCCTCTTTAATGAACTCCCTCCCATTGCTCTACAATGATGTCAAGCCAATAGCTGCCCATTGGCTGATGAACACTCACGCAGAGCTATTAGTGCACACAGCCAGAACTGGCCATCCGCCCACATTACATGCACACATTACAGTGCTGGCACGGCCAAAATTAATGGCCAAGCTGAACGTTTGTGAAGTGTGAATCTTCAACAGAAGCTGGAGTTACAGGTGTGTTTGTGTGGGTACGTGTGAAATGAGAAATGATTGTGTGGGCGTGTGCATGTGTGCCCACATTCCAGTCGATGGTGGAGAAGAAAGCGTGCCGTTTGATCTCCTCCACACCGTCGGTTCCGGCCCCTGAAGACACAGATCACATCACATCACTTCAGTAAACCAGGCACAATAAAGCCGTACCTCTAAAAAGTAGTAACAGTTTCACACTTTGTTCTTTTTGTGGTATTCTGCACTTGATTGAAGTCAATGCCAGCAGTTCAGTTCATGTTTGAAAAGAAGACATTCTCCTTACCTAGTCTGTTTGTTGGGTTACGTTTAAACAGCATCCTCAGCAAACTCTGGGCTTCCAAACTAAGAAACTGAGGCATTCCTAATTTTGCTCTGAAGGGGGAAAAAAAGAAAAAGAAAAAGATAAATATGCACCATTGTGCCACTTTCCAGTGAAAACTATCACCTTTTTTGCCACCTAAATTCCCCTAACTGGATTAATAAATAACAGCTACTTCCATCAAAAACACATTTTAAAAACTGTATTACAGTATGATATTTGATCATAACAGTAAAAAAATTAGGGCTTAACAAGTAACCCATTTAGGCCGGGTGCGCATAACCGCATTTCTACCACTTGAGTCATGAGCGCTGTTGCGTCTTTCTACCTCTACAGCCGGGAGAAGGTATACACCATTTTCTTCTTTCTTTTTTTTTTTTTTTAACCAATTCTCGGTCTCTTAGCCAATGAAATGCATCAGAATATACATGTGACGGTGTCGCGCGAGTCCACGTCGTCCGTAGTCTGTAAATGGTTTGGAGATGACAAGACTGTCATCGGTGGGAATAACATTGTTAGATGTGCCAAAACGGTCACAGTGAAGAGCAATTCTGTTGCACCACGAGCCATACGGATTACGAGGAAAACGTACATACACTAAACAAAAGCTTAAACACACACACACACACACACACACACACACACACACACACACACTCAGTACTTTAGCAAGCAAGTCAAACGTGACATCCTGGATGATCGGTTAACATTCAGTTTACATGCTTTTATTCCGCATCATTCATAACTAGCCTGTACTCCCGAGACACGTTGCACAAACTACGACGGTTTATTAGTGTGCCGCCAGCATACACCCAAACATGAATAAAGTCCCAAGTGTACATATCACAGCAATGAATGAGTGGGAAAATGCACTTTTCGGTAAATTGCAATTTTGTTGTTCAACTTTATTCTGAATACGTTGGCCAATGTATGAGAATGGGTGTTGTCATGTTTTTTTTTCTCTCGCTGGGTGACACTTCGTCACACGTCACATATCAAATACATTTTTTCTCATTTTGATTGCTCTAGTAGATGGCAGTGGTACACCAGAACTTACTGCAGCTCAAAATGTCATATAATTATGGAATAACAGCAGAGACATTTAAATGACATAAATATTCCCAAAAATCAATGTAAGTCTATACATCTTTTTTGTTTTTTATTGTTAAATATTGCGTAGAATATCATTGTTTTGCAGAAGCTGTATTTAGCAATTTAAAAGAGATGTTGTTCACAAACGCTGCCTATCCACAATTGGTCTGTGAAACAAGTGCAGATTTAAAATATTTTTTGTAGAATATCGTCAAATTATCATTGAGTTTTTAAAAAAAAAAATAGAAATTTTTTTTTTGCCCATATCGCCCACCCCTACATCGATGCATATTCTAAGCATTTATATCGCTTTCATATTGATTTTTGATAAATCGTTACATCCCTAATATATATATATATATATATATATATATATATATATATATATATATATATATATATATATATGCGTTTTTTTTCTTTTCTTTTTCCTCCCCTTAAAATAATTGTGTGCTTGTTGAGGTGCATCTGTAATGTTATCAAAGTTGAGGCATTGTTGACTTTCCTCCCATAAGCTATAAGGAGTCTTCAGTGTCACTGCATTAATATTGGGGGTGTGTTAGGAAAAACTGAGAATTTGTGGCCACTTTGCATTCAGGATCAATTTCTGGTAGAAACTTTAACAACACTTGTGTTGGGAGCACGAGAACTCACTTTTCATCTTATCACTGTTACAAGTTTTATTAGAGCAATTGCATAACAATGTAACTCACTTGAGAATCATGTTCATGGTTTCATTTCGGTCCTTCCCTTGGAATGGTAACGTCCCAGTTAGCATCTCAAACTGCAAACATATGAGAAAGCAAAAGTAATACAATAAATATAGAATAACGCGCTGAATAAAATTAAGAGAACCAGTAAATCTGCAACATTTTTTTAAGTTAAAAAGTGTTTTTTTTTTCCTTGAAAAAGGGCATTTTCATTCATGTTTGTTGTATGTGATAATCTTCTATTGTGTTCTTTATCACTAATCGTGAATGTAAATGACATATTCTTGGGCCCTTGTAAGGAACTCAGTTTCATACTCTTTAATAGGGGTCTCCAAGTCCAGTCCTTGGGAGCATCTATCCAGCCTGATTTATGTGTCCTTGCTCCAACACACCTGATTCAAATGACCAGCTCATCCGCAAGCTTTGCACAAGCCTGTTAACGATCTCTCATTCGAATAACGTGTGCTGGAGCGAGGGAAACATCCAAAACGGGCTGGATGAGTGCTGCCGAGGACCGGACTTGAAGACCCCTGCTCTAAAATGTGTGGGAAACCTTCCGTCTATTTTAAGATCATGAGCTAATTGTTCAAGTATTGAGAAAACCCGCATACCATTAGTACACCTAGCGACCACCAGTCGGCACTCTGTGTATGTCCTCTCCTGTTGACCACCTCAGGGGCCATATACTCCACCGTACCACAGAAAGAATAAGCCTTCTTATCAGCATCCACTGACTCTTTGCTCAGGCCAAAGTCTGTACACAATGACATCCGATTATGTCTCATCTGGACAAACAAAAACATGACAGTCCCCAGATAAAAGTGTACAAGATGTGACTGTTTCCGTTTATGAGCATTAAAGATCATTTTAGAAGGGCAAAAGGGGAAAAAAATGCACTTGTACATTTTGAACATTTTTACTGAAAATGTCTTCAAGTACTTCAAAAAAAATGTGTATTTTTAACCAAACACTGATGATTACATTTTATGTGACATCCTACAAAATTTTCAGGAGATATATGATATATGGCTACACAGTAAAAATGATGATATATGGCTACACAGTAAAAAACATACCTGTTAACTTTACATGTCCAGCTTCATCAAGTAAGATACTGGGGGGAAAGAAGCACATTTTCCATGATGGAAAGCTTCAAAATATTATTGTAACACAATGAAACATGTTAATGATTCAAAATCATCCGTTTCAGTGAAGGGGAGGCTTCAGTGCAAATTTTACTCTTAAATTTTGGGGCTTGAGGTTATAAGGTTATGAAGCAACAAAAAAACAGTGTGAAGCTTTGTGGACGACGGGTTAGGGTTAGTGTTTGGAGTTTGGGTGTGTAAGTTCAAAGTTGAAGGCGAGGTCTCATACTTCTCTGGCTTGAGATCTCTGTAAACTATTCCCAAGTTGTGCAGATGGTCAAGTGCCAGGGCCAGCTCTGCAAGGTAGAATTTCACATCTTCCTCTGTAAACATAACCTGTTAAGAACTGGACAGATTTACTCTCTGAACTCAGATGAGGACAATTCCGTGAGAAATTGATACCAGTAACAACCAACAAAGAGGGGAGAAAAGTATCATTTTCACATACTGAACATTTCAAGAAGGTAACTACATTCTGCATGCTGTTGATTTGACATTGCTGGCAGCTATTGCTTTGCTTCTGAGAGCTGCTTTAACAAACTGACAAGCAATTAATACTTGAAAAGCTGAAAGCACGTGTTTCAATGAGCAATTCCAGTCATAATATGATTTAATGTGAACGCAAACAGAAGAGACGTGCCTTGGCAGTTTCGATGCTTGCAAGAAATCATTCAAACATTGTTGAGTATTACATGTACGCCAGTTTCACATGTAACTTTAATCTTCACAATTCCTTTGGGTTTAAAGAATATTCATGTTTTTGTTTGTTGCTTTTCAAACGGAGAAATAAAAACACCAGGTAGTAGGGCATAAAGTACAATAAGATGTAGAGCAAGAGGACATACGCTTACCTCTTTGGATAATCGAGTGAATACATCTCCTCCCCTGAGAAAGTCCAGTATTAAATACAGTTTCCCTTCCGTCTGAAAGGCTGCAGAGGCAAGGAAAGGAAATAGTTTAAATCACCAGTGAACTATTTAACTGATGAGTCACACATAACATATGCACAGCACACATGTTCAATTACATCAACCTAAGCTTGAAGCTAAGAATGAAGGATGGGCAAGTACCAATACCAGGCTTCAGGATCGAGCCGATACCAGCCTTATTTTGGTATTGGTACTCGCAATGGCGGACGATGTCCATGGTGGCCGATATCAATGACTGAGAAAGCGCTTTTTTAAATGAACTGTATCCATGGCCAGCCACAAATATTCTCATTCAGATGCAACTTCAAGAAGAATACATATGTTCATAACGTTTGTTTAACTCAATTTCAGCATGGCTGACAGCATTTTTTTCTTTTGAATTTAATCCATGCCCATTCTCTTAAATGCCCAAGATGCAATTTCTCTTCATTTATGTCTGTTTATAGGGTTCCATTTATTTGTCCCCCAATGAATCTACAATTCCTCGATCACAGAATTTACCGCTGATTTCAAAGCCCTCCTCAGATATCAACGCAGTCCGCGGAATAAAGAGCATGGTGCAGAATATTACATTTACATGTAGTTTTCATCCTGGCGACGTTCAATAATCCAATCTTTTTATGTACTTGTTCAAATTACAAAAATTAATTTGACTTCCAATGTGAACGCAACGTGTCCGTGATGCGGCATGCATACGCACAAAGCACGACGTCGAGTGACACGTACCCAAGACGACGTCACCCAGCAGTGTTTATGGCAGTAAATATGGAGCAAGGTGTATAGGGGCTGTCAAAACATGATCTGTCATCCCTGCAGGATGTGAGTCGCACATGCGCAGAAGGTCGGCCATCTGTGATCGCTAACTACGGCGACTACATTAGGTCCAAGTATGTATGTAATCCCAAAACAATCTGTGGTGGGCATTCGTAAAAAGATTCTAAATTATTAGAAAACATACACACGGAATGATACAGATACATTGTTCAGGAAGTTAATTTCTATAGGTTGGTAGTTCTGTGAATGTGATACGGTTGAAAATTTTGGTGCAACTAACTTACTGCTGTTGCAAAAAAAAAAAAAAAAAAAAGTTGGGCGCACCAGTGCAAAAAGTTAAGTCTAAAGGTGTGTGTCCAGGTGTTGGATAATTGTTATAGAATAACTGAAAATGTCTAGATCGTCATATATCATTATTGTGCAATAAAATGGCCTACAAAGTAATCCAAATTTTTTTCCATGTAGTCCAGCACTAATAAGCGCTATAGAAAATGGATGGAGAGATGAATAGATTCAATATGTTGATAAAACCTTCTTTCGTCGATGACTTGATTGAATAGTAAGGGTTCCCCGTAAGGTTCCACAATAAAATAATAGCATCACAGTACTTTTGTTTAATTTTAATACTGGTATTAAGGCTTGGTTGTATGAACACCTAAGAACTTAAGATACTTTGTTGTTCTCCATTGTCTTACCGTAGTGCAATTTCACTATGAAGGGATGATTGACCTCCACTAAGATGTCTCTCTCCATCTTGGTGCGAACTCTGTCCCTGACTGAAAAAGAACACAGGAGTGCAGTCACGGATTAAAATTAACACTGACGACAGAACACGTTCTTTGTGCTATGGGTTTTGTGAAAAGTCACCTTACCTTTCAATGATGCCTTTTTTAGAACTTTCATTGCATATAATTGACTAGCATCTGGACCCACAATTTTTCTTACCAGAAATACCTGGTGGAGGAACAACAATTTACGATGGTAAACAGAGAGAGATCAATTGGATTTGGTGTGTTCTCACCTTGCCAAAAGAGCCCTGACCCAGGACCTTGAGGAGTTCAAACTGTGATGGATCTGCTTTCTCACAGCCTTCTTTCACGTGGTGAGTGATAGGAATCTCCTTGTACGTCCCGTCATCCTGCACACACACGAAGAAGTGAGGAAGATCCATCTTACCTATGCCAGTCTCCATGCATTGAGACCCCAGACCTTACTTACACAGTGCGTGTAACACTCTCCCTCCTCCATGGGCTCATCCATGATCTGATGTCCATTGACCTGCATCCACAAAAACAAATTACATCATTGGAGTCGGAAAAGGCAAAACTCAAGGAAAGCTTGTGAATGCATGCTTTCAACTGAACAGGACTGCAGCTCCTGCACGCCCACGTGAACGATGAACAAATCAACAGATGAAAACGATGAGTCACATGCAATAACAGAGCATTTTCACCAACATGTAGTTCTGTTTGTTGACAAACAGTAAGGAATCCATGCTCTAAAAGTTTACATCCTGCACAGTAGCATAGGTTCCTTGTTACTACCAGTCTATGATCCCAGACAAGATCGGACAGAGCATGTCTGAATGGCTCTTGTGATGCCTCTGGCATTTACGTAGCCTCTTTATGATAACGTTGCTCTTACAGATTTTAGAAACAATGAGTTTATTGTTTATTTTTAATGACAACACAGAACTGTGTTTTTTTTTTCTCGCAGACAAATTCATAAAATGTAATGCAATGTTAATGACTGAAAGGCCAGTCAAATGATCAAACAAATATAAATATGCGTATGTAATTTGAATCATAAACAGAATCCAGTGCTTCAGAGAATTGCAGGTTTCACTTACGAAGTGAATCTTACTGCATGATGTATTCCGTCTACTGTGTTTGTGTGTGTTGAATTCCATCAAGCCTCTGAAGAGGGGGGATGAGTCATAGCACTACGCAAGCCCACTCAGTGGGTGGAGCCACTGACATACACTCACATCCACAGAACAGAGGCCAACAAATCACTCTCCAATAGGATTGAACTACAGAAAGCTGTAAGAGCATTAACCTTTCAAATATAAGAGATACTCTGAGTACTCTGAAGCAAGTTAAAACTCAGCGACACCAAAAGGCAAGCCTTGGAGCATCTGTGAGGTCTGAATTGTGACATGCTGGCTACAGCTAAAGCCAGGACATCATTCACACATGCATCTTCACTCCCACCTCTGAGTGCAGCCTACACTTGCGGCATGGCAGGCCTTTTTTCTGCCATTCTCAAACATGCAGTTGATCATTTTGAAAAGGCCCAACACTCCTTGAACATGTCTTTTGGTTAAATGTCTTCATGGTCAGAAACTGATGCAAAGTGGATTAAAAGGTTACTCCAGTTGAAGAGGCTAATCTAGATGTTTACTTCAATGCTTTAATCATCTGTCAATGTGCCTCACCCAGAATACATTAGATCACAAGGTCATTTATATAAAATATGCACACAAGTAACATTCAGTTAGTCCACGTATAACACGTTGTCCAATATGCATCAACAGACTGGCATATTTAGATGTGCATACTATACAGAGATATGTTTTACAACAAAAGACTGCAATAGACACACAAGACTTGGGTCAGTGATTCTCAACTGGTGGGGGGGGACCTAACGTGGTCCGCGGACACATTTTGGGTGGGTCACGGACAGCTCGTAAAACATTACATATTTTTGTATACACATTTTTTCAGGACAGTACTGAGGCATACCAAGTTCCCACATTGGCAATGCAATAATGGGTATAGGTCAGGAAATGTTACCCACTTGTGCTCTAGTCACTAGCTACTCCAGTGTAAACAAATGCAGACGTAACGGGCAGCAATATGCTTTTGGCAGAATATCAAACTCAGTTCAAACTGAGTTTTTAAGTGTAACATACTACTGTATTGTATACATACTGTCAGAGGCCATGTTTGAACAAAAACGTTTTGTTGCTCTTAACTTCTACAAAATCGGTCGCGACTTTGCAACATTAGGATGCTGCGAGTCCCAGGGTGACAACAGTTGAGAACTACTGATGTTTCTGGTGAATGGTTGGCCGCACGTGTCTGCACTTCTTTTTATCCGAATGAATCGCTCCACTCAGTTTCCAAAGTAGCTTGAAACTGGTTAAAAGAACGCCGCGTAGGGTTTTAATAGCACCTACATTGCTAATCATATTACCAATGAACGGCATACGTAAAAGGATCGTGTTGTAAAATATGACGTGAATTTACACCGGGAAGTTTATATGCAACGCATCGCTCTTCACTTGTGCTTAAGCAACCGTGCACTCGGCTTTGCGTTAACTTCAAAATGATTAACTTGTAAATACATAACAACACGATCAGGTGTGTTAAATCGATAAAAGAGGCGACAAAAGTTACCTGATAGCGAGCTGTCACTTGGCACACTAACTACATGCTAATGCTACATGCGCTAAGCTAGCAAAGCAGCAAACTCCTCTTGAGAAGTATAAATGACAGCAAACGGCACAAGTAAACTGCTGCGCGTCTTTGTACAACGACTCTGACATTGTCTCGGAATGCCAGATTTCAGAGGCCTTAGGGAACAAGTTTGAAAGTGATAAACCCAGGCGGTGCAACAAAAATAAACATGTAACCAGCTGTTAGCATTAGCCAGCGTGTTAGCATGCATCGCGATGCGCTGCAGATCGTGACGCGAATTGAACGTAACCTTTAACCAGGGCAAGGTACCTCAACTCGAGACAAAGCCGAAACAAGCATGAGCAATTAAAAACACACAAACCCACCTCACTAATAACGTCGTTTATCTCCATGTTGTGCCAGGATTCCTCTCTAAATCTAAGGCATCGTAGTCCACCTAGACCCCCGCTCCAAAGTACATGTTTCCCCCACTGTAAAATCCCGGCTGCTCAGCTCGGTCGTTCGTGGGGGAAGATGAGTGGCTGACCGTGGACCACTATCAGAGTACGATTTTGGTGTCAGTGCGTGGGTATTTGATGTCAATGATGAGACCATGCGCTCTGCAACGTTACCGTTACCCTGCCATAGCTGCGAATATGGCGGCTACTGTGGTAACTGGTCAGTGAATGAGTTTATTGACGTATTTGTGACGCAACTCAGTTAAGGATTTCCCCTAGTCACCGCAAAGCACCGGGTCGACAAGGCAGGCTTCGTAAACAAGGCGACGTAAAATAAATGAACGCATCACGTCATCTTTCTGTTGACAATAAATGGATGTTTCTGATCCCTTCGAGTTAAAACTTCATGTTGAAGCCTGCCCACGTACTGCCTTGGTCGGGGCTTAAAGCTCATCCCCTTCACTCCAGCGTTTTTCTCCCACCAACAATCAAAGGCCAAGGATACCCTTTATAAATACAATACAATACAATACAATACAATACAATACAATACAATACAATACAATACAATTTTATCTATATAGCGCATTTCATAACAGCTAAAGCTGTAACAAAGCACTTTACATACAAACAACAAAATACCCATAATACAATAAAATGGAATCAATAAATTGACATACGCTATACAATACAATACAATAGACACCGGAAAAGAGCAGAAAATTTCAGGTCGGATCAAAAGCCAGAGAATAGAAATGTGTCTTCAACCGGGTTGTAAAAGTGGACAGAGAGGGGCTTGCCTAACATCCAATGGGAGGTCACTCCCAAGGGAAGGACCAGCAGCCGAAAAGCCTCTGAGGCTCCGCTTGGTCCTTGGCACCTCGAGCAGCGCCTGGTCCGCAGACCTGAGGCTGCGGGAAGGTGCGTAGGAGTAGAGGAGCTCAGAGAAGGTATGCCGGGGCGGGGCCATTTAATGATATATAGACAAATAAGAGAATCTTAAATTGAACCCAAAGATGCACTGGGAGCCAGTGAAGGGAGGCCAGAATTGGTGTTATGTGCTCCATCTTCCGAGCTCCAGTTAGTAGGCGGGCAGCCACATTTTGGACCAACTGGAGACGTTTGAGAGAGGACTGGCTGACTCCAAAATAAAGTGCATTACAGTAATCTAGCCAAGATGTAACAAAGGCATGGATGACTGTTTCTAAGTGCTGATGGGAAAGGAGGGTCTTTACCTTAGCCAGCTGTCTAAGGTAAAAGAAGCTGGACTTTACAACAGCGCTGATTTGCTGGTCCAATTTAAGATCACTGTCCATTTTAAAACCCACGTTTAAGACTGTTGGCTTTAGATATGAAGACAGGGGGCCCAAGTCAACAAGGTGGGATGTAGACGAGCCACTGGGACCGAACACCATAATTTCTGTTTTCTTTTCATTGAAATTTAAGAAAT
Source organism: Filicampus tigris (assembly GCF_054856515.1). Lineage (NCBI taxonomy): Eukaryota > Metazoa > Chordata > Actinopteri > Syngnathiformes > Syngnathidae > Filicampus > Filicampus tigris. The sequence goes on along the minus strand of NC_141218.1, from coordinate 32,688,240 downwards.
TCAGTGACATCCAGACTTTGATGTCCCCTCGGACAGGACAAAAGAGGTCTTATCGAGAATGCGTCTTTTTTGCTCAGCGGAAAATAGATTTGACAGTCGTCCGCATGGCAGTGGAAGGAAATATCATGTTTTTGGAGGATGGAACCCAGGGGCAGCAAATACAGAGAACAGCAATGGCCGCAAAATAGAACCCTGTGGAATACCATACGATAGAGGGGCAGAGCGGAACTCAGAGGAACCTAGGCTAACAGAAAAAGTCCTCCCAGCCAAATAGGATCCAAACCACTCTAGAGCACATCCACTAATGCCCACTTGGTGTTGCAAACGAGTCAAAAGAATACTGTGGTCTACCGTATTGAATGCTGCAGTCAAATCCAACAAAACGAGACATACGTAGTCTCCAGTGTCATTTGCCAGGAGGATGTCATTAAAAACATGTAACAGGGCTGACTTCTTGCATCTTCACAGAACGCTCATGGCCACATAGATTACCAATTATTCCTGAAAAATATACAGTATTTCTTAATATACTTGTAATTTGACTGGTGATTTTTTACAACTGAGAAGTCAATGTTGAAATGCTGTTTTTGCGCTACTTACTGCATACATAGCATATAATGATGTATGTATCAGTGGTGTTACCAGTATGCCAGGTGTGGGTGGGCATTAGTTTTTCCTGGGGGGGTGGCAAAAAAGTGCTACAATGCTCAAGTAGGTCGAATTCCAGCGTAGGGCCACTGCACCTTTAAAACGTGTTTTGTTTTGTCCTTAATTGAGATAACTGTTGTTGTGATTTGGGCTAAACAAATAAAAGTTTAATTTATTTTATTTGACTTAGAAGACATCCATAACTGTACAGTATGGACATCCAGGTTACAATGTTTTATTTTTGTTTATTTTGTTTTTTAAGGTGAAAGAGGATGTAACAACACAAACAAAGGTTAAAACTTAGAACACAACCATATCTACAGAACTACATCCAGTTTTCTTTGGGTGGACAGAGCATGTCCGTGGGTGGGCACTGCCCCGCCCCCCCCCGACTACCCCCTTCTCTCCCCTCCCAGGTATCGCCCCTGGTATGAATAATATACGATATACAGTACAGGCCAGAGGTTTGGACACACCTCATTCATGGCGTTTCTTTATCTTCATGACTGTATGGCGCCATACTGTTTACATTGTAGATTCTCACTGAAGGCATCAAAATTATGAACGAACACATGTGGCGTTGTGAAGGCCTATTCAAAAAAAAAAAAAAAAAAAAAGGTTAAACAACTGAAAACATTTTTGAACCCAATGACGGTGGTTTGGGGTGAGGTCGACCGCAGAATTAAAGCAAAGATGCAACAAGTGCTGAACACCTCTGGGAACTCCTTCCAGACTGTTGGAAAACCATTTCAGGTGACTATTGAAGTTGAATGAATAGAGAGAATGGCAAGAACGTGTAAAGCAGTAATAAGAGCTAGGATGGCTATTTTGAAGCAACTACAATATAAAACACATTTCCAGTTATTTCACTTTTTTGGTTAAGTACATAACTCCATGTGTTCGTTCATAGTTTTGATGCATTCAGTGAGAATCTACAATGTCAATACTAGTCATGAAAATAAAGAAATGCATTGAATGAGAAGCGTGTCCACAGTTTTGGCCTGGACTGTATACTCTACTTCACAACTGTCAAAGTTAAGGCCCGTGCGCCACAAACGGCCCGCGATAAGGTTTTCGACGGACCCTGGGATGATGTTGATTCATTATTAGAATCAGCCCGCAGATCGCAGAAAGCCGGTGTGGGTAGCAGATGTGATCGGGTGTCCAGAATGGATCGGGTCCTTCGCACCTGCTGGACGTCACGCTTTATATATTTCTGTAATATATTTCTTTGCCTCAATGTTTGTCACCCTCCTGGCTGTTGTGTTTGTATGTTCCGAGTTACTAAATAAAAAATAAAAACGAACATTACCGCTACTTTTGCGAGGATCGTCTTTCAGTCGTCTACGTGCCGACTGAACGTCACGTCACTGTTTCGTGGCTTTTGGAATTGGATTGTGGTGAGAATTTATTCGGAGTAAAACACGTTTTATTAAGAAATACTTCACACTACGGTATATACAGTACATACAATGTTGCTGTCCGAGTCAATTGCCAGTTCGGCAAGAGAAACGCAAACTTTCCGCTGTTGTTGTTTCACAAGACACTTAAGAGTAGTCTTCTCGGGTTGTAAGCAGAAGTGACGTACGAGCTGCTTCGCAAAAGTAGCAGTAATGTACTTTATTTGATTTTTTATTTAGTAACTCAGAACATACTGTAGCGACGCCGGGAGCGCGTCAGCCTCCCGTCATGCTTTGCAGAACCGCGTAATGCTATGCAGATCAGCATCTTGTAAATGACAGCTTAATTGAGCGAGTGTGTCTGTTACCGCAAGTGCTGTTTTGACTGTCCCATTGTTTCCAAGAGTACAGCTCCGTTCGTTACCCCGTGATGGCTTTGTTATTGCTGTTGCACCGTGACTGTGCATGTGTCGAGTGGTGACTTCCCTGCACCTGTCATTGTGTGTTAGTTGTAAGTCGTTCTGCTGCTTACTTAAATGAAAAATACTCTATACTTCTCTCTGACTCGTGAGCGCCACAATACAAACACAAAAGCCAGGGGTTGATAAACACAGAGGGAAAGAAATATATCACAAAAATACCAGTAAAATCATAAAGCGCGACTTCATCGATCAGTCGGCCCTCGGCTTTTAAGATAATTTTTTTAGTTGGCCCGCCGTCCATTTGACTTAGACACCCCTGCTCTACTGTACAGTTATTGATGAATAAAAAAGTCACAAGTCTGCTGGAAATTCTTTATTCTTTTCTCCAGACGTGACAGGCAAGGCAAATTATGTGCAATAAAAATGAATTGAATAAGCCAAGCTTCAATCCACAGGCACTGGGCACACAGCATGTTTTTGTAATGATGAACAGCTACTAACTCCTGTTTAAAATAAGATTCTGTGTAGCATCTGGAAACATTTGTTTGTGCAGACGTTTTGTATATATGAAATAGTTAGTCATTTGCTTGTACTCCTTGCATTTGCTCCTCTGATGCAGAGGGCTCAGTAACTTTAATGTAACTGTCTTTGACGTTCATCAATGGGGAGCCTTTGTTTGATAGCTCCTGCGTATGCTCAACACCAATGTGGTAGTTGGAGGACTTTTCTTCGGACACAACATCAGGCAGAGTTCCTCTGTCATTGGTTGTTTCCCACATCTGGTCCGAAGGCTGAGGTAGACTGGCAATGAGTTGCTGAACATACAATGATAAAACGATAAAGAAAACACTTGACAAGTTCAGGTTGGTATTCAAATTAAACATACTGTTGAATGTACCTGCTGTTTCTCCACATCTTTATTTCTCACAGCGCTAAGCAGCCTCTTTGTGAAGCTTGCAAGGTCCAGGTATTTTTGTTTTTGGTTTTCTAGCTCATTCTCTAAGAACTGCACTTCCTCATGCTGAAAGGTTTCAAACAAAAACAAAACAAAACTAATTTCAGTTGAAGTTATGTCAGTCAGCAACACAAGGATTGTCCAGAGACATTTTCTTTGGCTAGAATGACAAGTGTGTGTGTGTGTGTGTGTGGCCTCACCTTGAATTCAAGTAGGCTTTGCATCTGCTCTAGATCTAAGGGCACTATTTCACCCTCGTCGTCATCTTCCTCTTCTTCCCCATCAATGACTTCAACTTTCTATAAATAGAAAAATGTTCGTCATGACATCAACACATTCTGCTATTATAATACTACTACGCACTACTATCACCAATATTATTATGAAAAATATGTCTTTAACTTTAGCAGAAGTGAATAATAATTATGGTAAATAATTCTTGATCATCAACAAAAATGCTAAAGAAGAATACTAAAGTACAAAAGAAGATTAGTATAATAAAAATAAAAACAAAAAACTAACATAAAAACACTTCGCTCTACCTAAATTATAAACACGTGGACACAACTGTTGGTACCATTCTGTTAATGAAAAACCCTCAGTGGTCACAGAAACAACATGAATCGGACAAAAGTAATAAAAAGACACCTATGATGCTAATTTAAGGACACACTGTGGTTGAACGTGTCACGGTCAAATTACCAGTATTTTCAATCTTTTCTCGAGGTACCATCATTTTTGTCCAGGCCTGTTTCACAAGTTTGTTTTTTTAAATAATTCTGTTGAACCAAAATTCGATAACAGTGTTTGATTTTCATTACATTTTTTTCATTTTTAGTTACTTTTGTCAGATTCAAGTTATTTTCTGTAAACCACTGTGGGTTTATCTTTCAACAATTTTGTCCATGTGTGTATCTGCCGGTATCTATTACCTAACAGGCCTAATAATTTCGAAAATCTGTTCAACTTTGGTTGGTCTAAAAGACCAACATATCCTGTCTTAACCTGTACCTTGGCCAAATGAAAAGGAATATGGTTATTCAAAAATGAAAATATTGGAATAATTCAACTTCACAGTCATCAGCATGCTTACAAAAGATTGTCAATTTAGAAAACAGTCCAAAAAGTGAAACTGACTCATTATGTATATGAAGACCAAAGCTATACCATGGAAGAACTACAGTATTTGTAAAGAGTCTAAACGTAGCACATTGAAATACAGAAGGAGACATGTTTGAATACCACATTATTAGCCAGCGGTGCTGCACCAGTCACATTTGTTCCATTTTCATCTCTGTGGTGTGAGTCAATGGTGCTTTCTGGAGATGAGAGCTCTGCATTAACACTGAGTTCCACAGTTCAACGGGAGGTAACCGATGATGTGAATGTTGCATCAGAGGCCCCACCTTCAGAGAGGCAGAGAGATACCCCATCATTCAAGTCATCTCCGAGTTCGGGTGTTCTGAGACGATCTTCTTCAGGGCTAAATGCCACCGGAGAGTCACCTCTGGGGGAGCTCGTGTTTGTGAATAGAGCAGGTCCACCTTTAGGCGGGGGTATTTCAATACCCATGAGACGGTACTTCCTTCGTCTGTTGCTGATCCATGTCTGCCAGCCAGGGACAGAGTAAAGACACAGTGGTGAGTAATAAAGATCTGCACAAAAAGGTGAGAAGGTCCATTTTCAATAGAATAAAAGCACAGGATGGATTCAATTTAACATCTAAAATTTCTCTTAAAATGTCAAATGTATACGTTGTATTATATATTCCACAAATTTATGTTATCCACAGCATTACAATTTTAAACTACTGCACACTTGAAGACCACTTCAGACAGAGTTGAACACCTGTGTCCTGTAGGTGGCGTTCAAGTTCAGTGTTCTTGAGTATCACATTGATGTAGGTGGCGTTCAAGTCCAGTGTTCTTGAGTATAACATTGATGTCAAAAAGTAACAGTCTCAAGTAACAGTCATGCTTTAAGACTTTGCTAATGTGGTCAGATTTTGGACTGATACCGTTTTCCGGTAGGTTAAATACATTGATTGGATAACCAGATACGAGCCAAACTATGATCTTTTATTGTTGACATTTTAGATATACTGTACAACAAATATTGAGTGTGGAACACGTAAGCTGTGACCTGGGCCTGCTCACTTAATAAAAGGCTTACACCCTTACGTCTTGTCTTGTCCCTTCCCCCTAGAAATGCGCGTTCACAAAAACCGAGACATGTCCCAATTCTCCGTAATCATTCGGGGTAGGGTCATAGACAAGAGGTGTATGGCCCTGCAGCACGAAGACAGACCCCAACTTCCCTAGATTCTACACACGCCCCCTCAGCAACAAATGGAAACGAGGACATGACCGAACAAGCAGACGCGGGGAACATAAATGTAGGTCATATTTATTGCGTTTTAATAGTAGTGACATGCGTGGTTTTAGCAACACATGCAAAATTGGACAATGGAATGGTGGAAATTAATGCACACATGTCGTGTCTGCTTAGGACACTACCAGCACGCGGCTCGAAGTTATGACGTAGGGATCGAGTGAGTTCCCATTTCTGAGATGAGTTTTTTTTCCCCCCTTTGTCTTCAAGAAGAAGGTAAAGGGGGAGAGGGGAGACAAAGCTAAAGGGTAAAGAGGAAGTAATGGGATTGGGCCTTAATCTATGCAACAGATGATGCATGAAACAACTGTGCAATTTTTGAAACATATCCTCAATTGTTCTTCAAAGCACAACAATGTTAAAAACTCTTACCTCCTCAATGTATTCATCACCAGGAAAAAAAAAGACACCATACATTTAGTTTTACACAGAGGAGTTTTTACCTTAACTATTTCAGAATCTACATTGAGCTGGTTTGCTGCAGCGGTGATCTTTTCCCTGCACACTGAGCCCAGGCTGGTCATGCCTCTGTCCCAGTAGCGTTTCAGTTGAATGATATCCCCATCACTGAATTGGGTGCGATCCTGCAACTGAACACAAAATCAGCACAAAGATGCTGAGCAACAGACTGTATTTTTAGAACAGACAAGATCCCAGAAAACATTATTACATCACAGGAAATCTATCATGGAACCACCATGCTTGCATCAAGGAAGTTGAGTCAAAAACATGTTAAGTTACTCATTTTTGAAGCAGACCAAAAATAATTATTTTCTAATTTGATGAATTAGCGGGGAAAGGATGTGAGAAACTTTGAACATACAAAACAAGAATCATATCTCAGCAAGGATAAATTTGAGGACAACACTGCAAATAATTAGAAACAAAAAAAATAAAGGACGAAGCACTGACGGAAGTGACTTTTCATCTGTCGGTGTAATTGTCACTAACCGGGACAAGTGTTGTGTGTTTGTTCATGGGGGTTTCTAGAGAGGACTGCATTGACTGACTATATGTGTGTGAGAGAGAGTGCTCATGTTTTCAATAGGATCTCTGTGGGGACTGCGATGGCGAAGGAGGCAAAACCAGAAGATATCACTTCACTTTGCTATGACAACACAAATCTACAATGTTTGTTTGAGTCTAATATTTTAGGAAATGTGCTATATAAACAAACACACAACACTTGTCCCGGTATTGTCAAGGAACATGTATGTCATTAAACAGCTCTTACGTTACTATAATTCCACAAATAGTGGCTAGTTGTTACTCAATTGCAGAAGGGCTGGGGGACTATTTGGGAGCCTCTATGTGTACAGTGCTTAACATTTTCCAATTATGAAGAAGAATGGGGAATTTCAAACTCAATTCATTTTTATCCCCAATTAGAGTCAACTCACTGGGCTTCTCTGAGACATCAAAATTGAAGCAAGCATAACATGAAAAATCTCAAGGCACCCCAAACAATAAATTCTCCAAAGGATGAGTACAGAAATAATGATGATCTCATCTCAATTTACTCACAAGAGGATCATGTATTTTCTTTGCCTGTCACTACACGTCACTGACATAGCTAGGTGATCGAAGACAATATTTGTAATTAATAAATAATAATTTTCAGACAATAAGTGAAATTGGATGTGAATTTCTCACCAAACCCGTGATGATCTCTCAAGGAACACTGTGTGCCACGATGGCCTAGTTGGGAATCATTGATCTATATTACAATAATTTTATAAATGTGTTAAGCACTGTTGGTTTGGACCAAATTTGTACAACCCAATTTTGAAATATTATCACACAATAATAACTAGTGGTCCTCCGATCGATTGGCCACTGATCGTGATCGACCAATTCCCATAGAAAAGTACGTGATCAGCATGTCGATCAATGTCTTTCATTGCCAAACATAAAAATCATCCGCAGCTCGTACTTGCAGCCAACTAGAGACCAGCCTGTGTGCAGTGTGGCGTCTACTCCCCCTTTTCCTAACGCTGCATGTTACCGCCCAAACCAGTAACTATATCATAATATACAGTACATTTGTCCATTTTCTGCAATGCCAAATTGTAAATCATGTCATGTTTTAGTATAATAGAGGGATGGACATTTGGATAGAATGTGTGTTTTGAATCTGACTCATCAACCCCCCCCCCCCACCCCCCCCCAAAAAAAAGAGGATTCAACTGTAAAAAGTAATACTATCAAGCAGCCCTAAAATGTAAAAAATGTACAACTAATCCGTGTTATCGGTATCGGAATCTATATCGGCTGATCTCAGTCATGGATCTTAGTTATTGGAATCTGCAGCACAAAACCCTGACTGGAACACCCCTAACAATAATGGTATGTTATCCATGGCCACTATTTGAAGAATCATGGTACAGTGATCCCTCATTTATTGCGGTTAATGGGGACCAGAACCCAGCGTGAAGTAGAATGAGACTTATTATTATTATTTTACATAATATTTATTTCAAAGTTTTATATTGGGGGGATTTATGCCTCTGTTACGCTTTTAGTCAACCATGTGTTATTTCATTTTTAATTTGTTATGAATGCTTCTGAAAAATCTGCGACGCACTGAGGGTGCGAAAGTCAGAGCGTGAAGTAGCGACGGATCACTGTACAGTATGCAGGTCCACCTAATTAAGTGTATGTTGCACTCTTTGCACTGGATTTGGCACAATGGAACTCACTGTTCTTTTCCTGGAGTTGCTGATAACCCAAGTGGCAGCACTGACTGAAGTCTGTAAACAAAGAAAAACTCAATTAGATTCGGGCTTTCAATTCACTCTGCTGGACGACTTCATAAAATAAACTTCTCTTACCTGTGAGCTGTCATCCCCAGAATGTGAGGTTTGTGAGAAGGAGTAGCAGCCCTGAGGATTTGAGTTGCTACCAAGCAGCAGATTTGGGGAGTGGGCCGTGGTTAATGAGTGGCTCCCTTTTTCCAAAGACAGTGTCTGCTCCTGATGGATGTTATTCTGAGCAGCCATATTTGCCAGTTCTTCTTCCCTTTGCCACTCATCTTCTTCATCTGCGGTTTCCATGGCAATGGAAAAGTTATGACTGGTATCCAAAGTGTGTGAAACTGGCCTCTGCAAGTTCTGGCCTTTTAAAGTACAACCTAGTCCAGACGTATTTCTACTGCCCTCAACTCTTTCTGCAAAGGTGAAAACCTGCTGGATGCTGGGTGTCTGTTCTGAGGTAGGACTCGAGTTTTGGAGTGGGAGGGAGAGACGGGTCTTCTGTGGAGCAGAGGGTGGTGGTTGCGGATTGGTCTCGGATCTGGGCTGAAGCTGAGCCTGGGACTGATGGCAAGAGGACCATGTCTGTGTTTGTGTAGTACCAAATGGTCGAGTCCAACTAGGCGGTACGACTCCTATCCCTGCAGTCAATCCTACATCCCTGAGAGACAAACTTGTTTTCATGTCCCTTCCAGCAGTGTAGACCAGAGATGCAGAGGCTGACGTGAGGGAAGGCAAATTCTGAGAGAGTGACACGAGCTTGGAGTGAAGAGACGAGGAGCTACAGTTAGTTCTGCTCTGCACAGTCTTGCTGATTAAGGAGCAGGGCGGGAGTGCTGAGAGCTCAGATTCAGACAGTAGGGGACCTGTGGGTTTTGGCCGGGGGCGAGTGTTGGAGTTCTGGGAGTAGATACTGGTGTGTATGACATCATTATTATTGTTGTTGTTGAGAGCAGAGGGAGAAGAAGCAGAGGCAGTTGATGTGGGGAGAAGGTGTGCACGATTTTGGATATTCCGTACGGCAGCGAGTTCAGCTGGGAGCAATGCTGCTGTAGACAGTCCATGATTGGACAGAGCTCCTTGAGCTAGGGTGTGATTGGACAATAGTCCCCCAGTAAGTCCATGACTAGGTAAGGGATGAGTCAAGCCTCCATTCTGGTCTCCCTTTGAGGCAAGTTTCCGTCTTTTGTTACCAACCCACGTCTATATTGAGAAGTACAATTCAATCAATAATACTAAAAACAGAACATTGTGGAGATTAACTGATTTGAAAGCACTTGAAGAAAACTAGTTGCCATTTCATTATCCTTACCCGGACAACACTGAAGTCTAGTTTGGCCTCCTGAGCACATTGCAGTATTAGCTGGAAACAAGCCTTGCTCTGATTGGTCATCCCATTGTCATAGTAACGCTCCAGGATCATCTGCTGTTCCACTGTGAATACTGACCGCAGGTTCATCTAGGAAGCAATCATAAACAGTGATGTCACAAAGTAACTGCCTGTAGTAGACCATTTACTAGTGATGTCACAAAGTAACTACCTGTAGTAGACCATTTACTAGTCATTCCCTTTCTCTGTTTTGTGTACTCCATGACTTTTGCAGCCAACAAGCAACTTTTATAGCTGCCATTCTGACGTGGAAATTTAAGAAGACACAGCTTTTGGTCATAAGATATGTATGTATTATTAGCACTAATCAGCAATCCCAGATTCAATACAGCATGTTAGCAAGGCCAAGGCATCATACAAAACAGCAGCTCAAAACCACAGGAGCCTAATGAAATGCTAATTTAACAATTTAAGCATTGGCTTGTCATACACCTATAGGCCCAAGTGATTTTTATTTTATTTTATGCATGAAAGCAGTAAATGTTTTCCTAAAGGCATGGAAATACTCACAGTCTGGAGGCCACGCCTCTGTGGCCATGAATCCATACTGCTACTGGAAGGGAATGGAGCTGCCATGCCGATCACAGCAAAACATCCATGACTTTATGTTGTCACCATCTCGCTTCTCCACATCCTGTCTCAGTGCAACTGACCCACTGTTAAACAACGTAACCAAAGCAGAAAACTTAAAAGTTTAGTTTTAACGCTAAATATAGAACCCGCACCCCCCAAAATAAGTAAGTAAATAAGTAACTAACTAAGTAAGTAAGTAACCATCCATCGGTTACTCAAGCAAAATCATTCAGCAGACAAAATACGACATAACAATAAGAAAAAAGTAGTGACCAACTTCGTAAAACCATCTCCGGAGGATGAAAACGAACACACACAAAAATCACATGGACTGTTGTACGGCCAATAAGCATGCAGCGGCTTTATTTTGGCAGGCTCACTGCGCATGGCCACAGTCCCCATGGGTAACAGTAACAGCGATCGTTAGCAACGCCTCTTGCACAAGGATTGAGAAATAAACCTCCAACTCAGGAAGCGTGCACCTCCACAGTTTGCCACGGGCAAGCATATAGAAAACAATGCCGGTAAGCGGCACATCGGCACACTAGCTGTGAACGGAGCTTGCAGGCCCGAGCGGCCATGTCTGTACCAGCAGGCGCGAGCTAGCATTAGCAAAGCTGTCCTAAAAGCACAGCTGCAGCTAAACTTTTCCTTTCAACACGAGATTTCCCGAGCCCCGTTGCTGCCATTTCGCTGACCCTGCCTTCGAGCAAATAGCAACAAAAACCTGGCGGGAAACAACTGAAGCGGAAAGTGAAATTGCGTCCATACTTGCTTTGTCCAATTCAGACGAAGCTCCTAAATTCAAGCAGATTTCTTTCCCACAGTCCCCGTTGCTAGACAATGAAATCACACCATCCGATCATCAATTCTAATCATGATTGTGACGTGTCGACGTACGGGGGCCAATAGGAGCGCGAGATCATCATTGTAACATCCGGAGAGGGCTGAAAACTGAGCAGGCTGCCCCCGCCCCTCGTTGACTTTGTGGAGAAGGGAGCCTTGCAAGCAATATGACGAGGAACAACAAAGGCACATTTGTTTTGTTTCCATGTCAACTGTCAATACTACGGAACCTAGGTCCAAGTGAAATGAATGCATTACTTGGTTGTTTGTTACATCTCGCGAATTTGGCAGTGTTTTTCTTTTGAAAGTACTTTAACAACTAATATAATTAACACGTGTCTCAGTTTGTTTCAATAAACCACGATACACATTTAGCCTTTTCCTGGGGGGATTTATTGAACACAAACTAATAATTCATCAGCAGGGTACCAGTACCAGAAATACAAAAACATAATGTGATTAAATACTGATACAGTATATAGAACAAATCTTTTAAAAATTCCCAGTAATTGCCTTTGTAATATTGTTTCTTTTAAGTTGTTTGGAGACTTTGTAGACATAGATTGAACCCCCACATTATTTCCTCTATATTTTTTTATAATATAATATGGTAAGAAAACTTCGGAGGGCAACCCCATATACACAGAACTGGGCATTCTGTCTATCTGACGGACTGGTCATTTATCCCTCACTGACGGACGACCGTTTTGCTGACGGTTGACGAACGACGGAAAACATTTTAAAATAGACGGATTAAGCATAGGGGCGGCATGTCGGTCGACTGGTTAGCACGTCCGCCTCACAGCTCAGAGGTCGTGGGTTCGATCCCGTCCCCGGCCTCCTTGTGTGGAGTTTGCATGTTCTCCCCGTGCCTGCACGGTTTTTTTCCGGGTACTTCGGTTTCCTCCCACATTCCAAAAACATGCATGGTAAGTCAATTGGACTCTCTAAATTGCCCCTAGGTGTGATTGTGAGTGCGGATGTTTGTCTCTATGTGCCCTGCAATTGGCTGGCAACCAATTCAGAGTGCCAGAAGACAGCTGGGATAGGCTCCAGCACGCCCTGCGACCCTTGTGAGGATAAGCGGTATCGATAATGAATGGATTAAGCATAGACAAAAACCCTTTCTTTATTAGTCATGGCCGCGGGGATGGAAATAGTGAGTGTTTGTTGCTTGAGGGACAGATTTGAGTGAGGGACCAGGCTGTCAAAGCAAGCGGTCAGCTTTCCAAAGCGCAGTGAGTCACTATTAGTGTTGAAATATCATCCAAAGGGTGGGGGGTGAGTGAAAGTTTCGTAGGACTCGCCGACGGACGCCCGTTTAAAAATTGAGGCGGAGCGGCCTATAGACAGGTACTACTTTTTAAAATAAGGCGAATGACGAACGCTCAATTTTTAGTAAAATGCCCAGCTCTCTTCGCCTGCGATCTGTGTACCCTTCCGGCCTCGTCCCTCCGTCGTTATTCATAAAAATTATCCCCCCCCCCGTCCGTTCTCATACCTGTCAACTTGTACGTTTTCCCCGTGTTTTATACGTTTTTTTGATCATTTCAAATTGTGTATGCCGTATAACAATTTTTGTATGGGAAAAAAAAAAAATTAAAAACTCGTTTTTTGTTCGACCGATCTCGTCTTACCCATTTCGGCTCTAATCCGTTAGCGATTCCAACTGCAAACTTCGGCCGACTTTCACGAGCAAATTCACCCCCCCTTTGAGCGATAAACACTGTGTAAGATTTTATATAGAAATATCCGTTCCGTTTCCTCCACCTCTCCTGCTGAGCGATAAATACTGTGTAAAATTAAAAATAGATGCAAATTACAACTTTTGTAAGATTCAGCACAGTCTGGGGTTGACAGGTATGCGTTCTCGTCCTTTTAAAGTGCTTTCGTCCTTGCATTCCGTCAAGAGAATATTTAAGATTGAGTAATAACACAATACTATTGCATTTTATTGCAAAACCTTTGAGTTTTAACTTAAGATGTTTTCATGAATAATTAATACAAAATGACACAAGATTATTTTAAGAGGAAACAAAGACTTCCACTTCCGGGTCGTTATAAATACAAGGACATACTTCGCAAGCAAAAGGATAAGGTACTAAATGTGAACAGTTAGTTAACAAAATCCCGGATTACACACACAAGACAGGCTGGTCGTGTTTCTGTCAGTGAGGTGAAATAGCTGACTCCTGTGGCATTATCCATGGTACTACATGTGCTGAACCACTAGAGGGCAGAATATGCATGTGCAATGTGACTGCTTGCAAGCACATGAAAAGCGTTGTGCAGGCAATTAATGAAGGCGGCTCCGGAGAAGAGACCATGCAATGACTGAATATTTATTTGCATTATCTTGAGCATGACTAAAGCTACGTACTCCTGCAGCAGTGGGCAGTCAAGTGACATGCCGACGTCACTTGCCGGTGTGCTGGCTCTTTACGCTGCTCACACCACTCGGTCTCATCACTTGTCGTACTAGTAGAACTCGCGCTGTATCTCTTGTTGAAAAACCTCCTGCGCAGTTGGGTAACTAGTGGCGCGTTTGAAGTGTTTTCGCCGAGTCGGTTGAGATGAACTTTGATCATGGCCACTCACACGCATGAGGGACGATTAGTGGGCCGGACTAAAATCTACTTCCGCCCTTGCTTGGTCCGACCCTTTTTTAAAACTTGTCGCCCCCCCCGACCCCCACCCCTCCCTTCATCCCAAAAATGGGCGTCCGTCTGGGACGGAGGGACGGACCATTACGGCCTCGGGAAAGACTGCCCAGCTCTGTACAAGTTCGTGAACAATAGTCTTACGAGTGAAGTCACCCGAAGTCAGTTTTGCAGTCCTGCGACATATAGGACGCAAATGAACTTCACGTGTTGTCAGTTAATGTACATTGAAGACTATCTGTTATTGGTTGGGCACTTGACAAGCACGTCTACATGTAATAGGCAAAACATTCTTACTTCAAATTGTTTATTTGTCACTCCAACCTGTTGTTCCATGCGAAACTGGCATTGCAAACAATTGGTCCATCAGCACGTCACTGACGAACGCCCATTTTGCTGACGATTGACGATGACTTTTTTAAAATGGCAGACTAAGTACTGATTGAAGTGGAATGACGAACGATGAATGACTGACGGGTACCCATGCAGGCCGCTGATGGAGGGAGGTAGTGGGTCTTTTTTTTTATGTTGTATTTTGATGTTTTCATTGCACAGCACTATAAGTTGCATTTCTATGCATGAAAAGTGCTATATAAATAAAATTTAATTGATTGAATGGTTGTTTGATTGACGGATGATAACTGACGGATCAGCACTTTTTTTTTAAATACCCACCTCTGCTTCTTCTTTTATGATAGCTTAATGAAGACATGGGAAACAACAGCACATCTGCGTTTATGTGAAGCTTTCTTCAGATGCTAACCGATGGCGATGTATGTGGCTCGCAACCATAGCAACATCTTAGCTACCTGTGATCAATCATTTTCTTTTGGGTGGGTGTCAAATCCTTGGTTTGTAATGATTTTGGGGAGCCAAAAGAAACCTTGCCCCCCGACTATTACAGCCAACTATGACACGCGTACAAGGCATGATAAATGGCAAACGACGCTTTGTTAGTGGGGCTAGCCTTTCAATATGTCTGCCAGCAATGCATTGTGGGAGATGGAGAAAAGTCCAAACCACTCTATAGTTCACTGTTACTTTATATTGTTCTACATTTGTTGTATTGTTGTTTCAAATGAATGAACAAATGTTTGTTAATAAGATGTTGAATTATTCCATAATTATCTTTGTTGCCGTACAGGTGCGTTAAAACGGGCAATTTAAAAGCAATGGGGGAAAAAATACACCATTTATAGCGCCTCTGACCCCCCCAACAACCCCTTCACAATTCCCAGAAATGCTCACCCCCCTGAGAGAGAGGCTCCTCGCATAAAGTAAACTAATAAGACCCCACTGACTGGGTAAACATCGTGTAAGAATAGCTAAGGAAGATACATCTCTCTCTCTGTACATTTGATGTATGAATCTGACTCTTATAGCCCCTTTTGAACGTGTGTGTGTGTGTGTGTGTGTGTGTGTGTTGGACGGGTGACGCGTTATTCCATGACGTCACCCATGTCTCAGGTGCACAACAGGGGGCGCTGTCCCTCTCGCTAATCGCTCAGTCGAGAGATGCAGATGCAGACGACTGTTGCGGATTTCCCCGTGCATAGATGGTGCTTGACCATTAGTCAATAGTCATGCACATAACACGTTTTTTAGGTGAGGCAGACTCAACAAGAACGCACAAACTGTTCTCTCACCCAGGACGATTAACACACTTGACTGTTGCTTCACAGGCGCTGCCTTCTATTGTAATGTTTTGAATTCTATATTTGAAATCATTTTTAGCCCTCCCCTAAACGAATTTGATCCTGCGTGTCAGAAAAGTGTGGTTGGAGGGGGCGCCGAACGAGATCCTCGCTGTATGATGTGCGTTGCACCATTCCCCGGTCCATATTGCGAGAGGTGGCCCTTATGATGCTGCAGCGAGGTGGGCTGGGGGAGAGGAGAGGGGAGGGGTCCCTCCCATCGAATCCCCTTCTCACAGCGCGCGAGCTGCTGGCGGGAAGGCACGAGAAAGAGAGGGGAGGGGAAGGCGGCAGGGAGCGCGTGTGCGTGCGGGCGTGCGCGTAGATTGCACCACCGCATCCCGTTCACCGTTTCTGCAGGCGGCAATGCTCTGATGGAGGGAATAAAACCGACAACTGTCTCTTTCCACTCCGAATTATCCGGCACCACGGCACTCCAGATGTGACTGACAAGTCCTTGTATGTCGCCTACTTTCACTCCTGTGCTGTTTAACGCAGAGAGGCTGTGACATCATGGCTTTGGTTATGGAACCTATAAGTAAATGGACACCAAAGCAAGTGCTGGACTGGATGAAAGGTGAGTTAGGATTCCTTCTCTGCATCACGTCAACGTCCGGGCTTGTATGTGATCTGACTGAGGATTATGGGGTGGTGGTGGTGGTGGTGGTGGTGGTGAAGTGAGCAGCAGTGAGCACACACTGCATGCATGGAGATTCTCCTACCTGAATGAGTGAGTGGAGGGGATGCGGTGAGATGGGTTTCCACAAAAAAAAAAAGTGTGCACACTCAGCATTCATTTGTGTTATATGGTCTGTTGCAAGGCAAACCTACATGCTGCTGCTGCTGGTGCTGATGCGGTTGGAGTAAGCACCATGCAGTGGTCCCATCAATGAATGTGGAGGATCTGTCATCTGCTCCTTTCACTGACACGCTTGAAGCTCATATCACCACTCAACGTCTGTATGTGTGTGTGTCGATGTAAGTGTGTGTTGTATGCACTCATGCGCGTGATTAATGCTGTTAGCTGCATCACCCCAACACACAAACACGCACGCGCACGCACACACACAGACACACACGCACACACATCAAATCAAACCAAACCCGAATCAGCCTATTCAGTAAGATTCACAAAGGAATTTTATGTCCTAATTTGTAGAGCCCTTTAAATCGTCACTATCAATAAGAGACTGTTAGAAGTATGTCTGCGTGCATGAGGGATGATTAACCTGGTAGTGGGGGGATGTATGGATACTCACACATTGTTCAGCTAGGGAGCTGTGAGCCACAAACTGTGGCAGTCCTATTGACAGACAGTAGAGATAAAGAAGGGAGGAAATGGGGATGTCCGCAATCGTGTGTGATCAGCCAGCTTAATGGTGTATTTGTGCAGGTAGTATAACTACATTATTTGTAATGCTGGATCACGATTCTGCACGATTAGATGCTGAGGTAGTGAAGAGAGCCCCAGAGGACAAGGCAGCGAGGAAATATGGATGCCTAAGGTCCTTGAATTTGTAATTGGCCTCATCAGCTGGCTTCATCCTCGACTTTGTTGAATGTTCAAGCTGGAGCGACAGGAAACACAGAAGAGAACTGAGTCACTGTTCATTAGTTCCAATTAAATTAAACATGGTGTATGGAACATCTCAAATACAAATTAAATAGTACTGTAAATGCAACACTTTTTAAAAATGTGTATTTTCACATTTTGAAATAGTACCTTATGAAGCACTAAGTGAAGAATGACTCACTCACAGCAACAAGGCTCCACGTTTGAGTCTATGTTGTCTTGGGTATTTCTGCGTGGATGTTTTCGCTGTCATTGTGTGGGACCTCTCTGGGTTCTCAGACTTCTTCCCATGTTCCTAAATAATCTGTATGTTAGTTTCAACTAATAAATGAAATGAATAAAATGTGTCAACGGTGCCAATCAGTTTGAGTAGTTTTCTTGTTTCAGCTGATTGATTGGGTCTGGGACCATAAAAATGATCAATTCGTTGTTTTGTTTTGTATAGTTGGACTTGGGCGGCACGGTCTTGACTGCTTAGCACATCCGCTTCACAGTGCAGAGGTCAGGGGTTTGATCCCGGGCTCCGGCCTTCCTGTGTGGAGCTTGCATGTTCTACCCGTGCCTGCGCGGGTTTTCTCCGGGTACTCCAGTTTTTTCCCACATACCAAAAAACATGCATCGTAGGTTGAATGAACACTCTAAATTGTCCCCGTTGTGAATGGTTGTTTGTCTGTGTGTGCCCTGCAATTGGGTGGCAACCAGTTCAGGGTGTAGCCTGCCTACTCCCCGAAGATGGCTGGGGTTGGCTCTAGCATCCCCGCAACCCTCGTGAGGATAAGCGGCTCGAATACTGGAGTGTAAAATTATGATTTTATCATATATGATTGCGTAAATCATCGAACATTTAATGTCGGAATGAAGAACAAGGCTGATTATGTCAAGGAATCGATATAAATGAACAATTCATTCAGTCTTCGGTGCCTTGCTCAAAAGCAAACTTTCAATTATGTCTCAAACGAGCAAGCTGCCGATTCCTATTTCAGTAATTAAAAGGCTAGGCATGTTTTAATTTTGAAAACTCCGCTACTCAATATGTAATCCGTTGTGATTGAGCCTCCCGTGATATTTTTGTAGGTCAAAAAGTCTTGCCTCCTTAAAGCGAAGGGTCCCAGAGATTTATTTTCATCAAAAACATGTTGTCCAATGAAATTCTCAGGCTCAGAATCCTACTTTAGTTTTTTGTTTCCTGGATACCTGTCAGCTCCCTTAGACTGCACATCGTCACTTTTATGGAGCAGTGACTTTAAGGCCAATATTAGAAGTGCTTAAGCAATTTCTGTACCTTAAGAGACAACTCAATCTTTAGACTCGTGACTATTTTTTTCTCTGAAGCAAGGAAGCAATTAGGGCTGGCAGTCACGGTTGTTTCTTCTCATTCTTAGATGATTGAAATGAGCATTTTCTTTTCTGTGCCTGATAATCTAAAGGTTGACTTTTTAATCACCATTATTTTGGGATGTTGTTGAGAGGAAGCGAGAACATTTGACCTTGTCCAATTCAAATTCCAAAGGCATAGAATGGCTGAATTGTGTTCTAACAACAAAACTCTCAAAAATTCACTGTCAAAATAATTTACAGGTTAATCAACATTTCACTATTCCTACACGATAAAGAGAGGTACACCGTTCAGTTCAAGTTAAATTATGGATTATTTGGATAGATTATTCTCTTTATGTAAGATTGATTATTCCTTCTTTTCAGCATTCCATATCCATGGCATTTTATCAAATAATTGATTGCAAGTGCCAATATAATAGTCATAATAAGGCTGTCTGAGTGACTTCATGGACCAAATCACAGAGGGATTTACCCATAAACACAGTCATTTAAATGTTCTTCGGGGATGAATAAATTGTTGATTCTTGTTACTACGTTGATGTGATAGAAAATATTCTATTGACCATTCATTCAGAATTTTCAAGTCATTCTCCCAAAAATAGGGTTGCATTACTTTAGTCGATTTAAACCAATAGCAGACACCATACATATTCCTGAGACATTCCTGGGGTGCGTTTTAGCAGTTCGCTTTTTAGGAATCTTTTGTACTGCAAGGTTAATCTATTAAAGCAGAAGACTAGACTTTGTGTGCTGCTGAAAGTCTTCAAGCAGCACAAGGCTCATTGAAAGATGACTCATCAGCATTTATTTTGAACACCCACACTGGAGGAGTTTCCTCTAAGCGTGTATTTGTGTTTGACAGAAACTGAATGTAGCAGGGTGTGTTCCAAAAATGCTCAACGAAATGAAGCTGCTTATTGTTCCTAAAAATGATTGAAATTCAATTTTTAAAAAGAATTGGGCAATATGCAAGTACGCAAGACAAAAATTTAACAATAAAAAGTGTGTGATAACATGGTTCAGAAAAGCATTGGTTAGTTGAGCTCTTATAGAGGTACAGAAGATAGCACCTTTTATTTGCCATTTGTTGACCAATTTAAAGAAAGATACAACCAAACGGATTGGGAGATTTTTCATCATATATAGCAAGATAATGACCCATACAGAGATGGGAAATCCAGGTGCTTCTACTCAACCAGCAGGTAAATGACAGTTGCCAGTTGAATAGAACCACCCCACTGTTCCAATAGCTCTGAAGGTGAGTGCATATGTGTGGCAATGTTAGTGCCAGTCAGTGTCTGGGACAGTGACAACTGCTTTCAACACAAAGGCACATGGCAGTGAGTCTCTGGTATTAAACTTGCTACTTTGGTTGCTCACCCTGAGACACAGACTGCCTCTGTTCTGCCTCTGATACTATGTTCGAAGCCAACCCCTGCACCCCAAATCGGCAACCTTCACCAGAGGTGTCAAGTAACAAAGTAAAAATACTTTGTTATCTTAAGTAGAAATTTGGGGTATCTATACTTGAGTGATGTAGTTATTTTTCATCCCACTTTGTACTTCTAAAGTACAATGTAAAAATGTAATGTAAAATTTAACTCACAAGAACCTCTCTGTAAAACGGTCCCTGTATTCAAAGCTACTTTATTACTTCTTAGTCAGCCTGACTAACTCATGATTCTCTCTTTGGTGCATACCGCCACCTGCTGTACACATACAGTCAATGCAGTCTGGGTTGTGTTTCCGTCACTCGTCAGCAAAACGGGTGTCCATCATTGATGGACCGTTAGGTGAGGTGTGCAAATTCCGTCTTTTGTTTTTTTTTAAGTTTCCCGTCTAACGTCAGCAAAACAGGCATCCTTCAGTGATGGACAGATGGACCGGTCCGTCGGTCAGAGGGACTGCCTATCTCTGGTAATGTACAAGCGCTAGCTAATAGTACAGTAGGCTACATGTTCTATGTTGGCTATGGCTGAGTAGTTAGAGAGACATGCCATGGTTTACTGACAAGCAACAGGCTGTCATTCAATGTTGCAAACTCTTTTGGTGTGCTGCGTGTGTAATATTTGAAATTTGACTTTAGCCAAATCTGAATTTACAGTGTATGAATGAATGAATGAATTGCTTTGTTACAGATTCAGGGTCCAGACACAAACCAGATACACAATATAAAACAAATATGTATAAATATTACACCCCAAGACCAAGATAAAAAAACAAATTCTAAGAAGGATCATATAAAAGACTTCAGTCCCAATATTTCCAGAAGTGAGAGATGTATCGTATAGCACTTAAGATGCTGTTTAATAAGTGAGCAATAATTTCATTATTTGAGTCATTTAGCCAGCATGTAAATTAATACTTCAGATTTCTGAGCATGGCTTTCTGTGTATTGACCCTTTCACTTAGAAACATTTCACTTGCAGTGGTCCATCCAGGTCGATTGAGTAATGATCTTAATGCATGCATTATTGTCACGTGTAGATCGGGATTTGGACCCATACGCAGACATGACAATTAGGTTGAAGAGTAAAAAGTCTTTATGAACGAAAACATAAAGTAACTACAGAGATCAGGACTGGAGGACTCGTTATTGGTTTCAAGTGTGCCACCAGCTCTACTAAATAACACATCAAATAGGGCTCAGTTTCTGGTAGAGCTGGCTGTGTGTGTGTTGTGTAGTCCAGTCCTTTTTGCTGGCTGGCTTTTCTGTGGTGTAGTCAGTCCAGGGGCTGTCTTTGTGGTGTCTTGCCTTGGGTCTTGTATGTTCCAGTCAGTCACTAGACCTTCTGTGTTTTGTACCACTGTCTTTTGTTTAGTGCACCTTCATTTTCATAAACTTCATCCATCACTTCGTTTAGCCACTCTATCCATTTATTTTTGCCATAACATCTTCTATTCATTTAGCAGTCAGTTCATTTGTGTGTGCACTTAGACAATCGGGATTTAGGAGTGTGGTATAGTGTGTCTCTGTGTAATTGTTCCCCCATGTGTGTGTCCCGTTTATGTTTCAATGGCCAGACTTTTGTGAGAGCACCGTTTTTAATTTCCCCATCCAACCCTCACACCTATGTTAGACCCTTCCTCCCGTATCATTTTGAGGAGGGGTTGTAACAGCCACAATACTCTGGATTGAGTAATTCAAGAGATCTGGGAATTGAGCACAGGTGGACACAATAACCTAACACGACAGACACATATAAAAGAATCACAAGAAAAGCATGAAACTAAATTCTAATCAAAATCAACATCAGAATGAAGGTTCTGGCAGAATCAGTCCGGTGGACCTCCAGGAGGCCATACGAGAGGGTCTTGGCAGGACCAGTCTGGTGGGCGAACCACAGGCCAGAAAAGAGGTTCTTGGCGGGGCCAATCCAGTGGCCGTTCCCAGGTCCTGCGTTTGCTGAACTGCCGGGAATGGACCCTGGCACTGCCGAGAAGCCAGCATGTGGGCCTGCAGTTGCTGAGGAACCGGAAAGTGGGCCGGTCACTGCCGAGGAGCCGGCATGGGGGCCTGCAGTTGCTGAGGCACCGGGAGGGGGGCCTGCATTTTCTGAGGTGCTGGGAAGGGGTCCTGGCACTGCCCAGGAGCCGGCATTGGGGCCTGCAACTGCTGAGGCGCCAGGAAGGGGGCCTGGCACTGCCAAGGCACCAGGACGGGGGTCTGGCATTGCTGAGGAGCCAGCATGGGCGCCTGCAGCTGTCAAGGTGCTGGCACGGGGCCGTGGCTCATCAGCCTGCCACCATAGAGGTTGGGAAGAGACTCAAGGGGTTGGGAGTACAGATAGTGAGAAGGATAAACTAGAAGAAATTGGATGAACGGGACTAGGTGAAAAAGTACGCAGAAAAAGGCGGGGAGTGAAGTGGCTTGGGTATAGGTTTGGAATTACGTGACTTAGAAAAAGCAGAATTACGGGAGGAACCAGAAGCTCTACTTGGGTGCCTACGTTGGCCACCCTGTGTAAATGGTCAACCGGGCGCCCAAGCAAGGGTCTGATGGGAAGGGTTCCCATTAGTGGACACTAAGGGATCATCATCAGAAAAACGTGAGAAAAACTGACAAGGGTTTGAACAATGACTGCTGAAGGGACCGGGAAAACCAAAATCAGTGTCAAATCGTGGCCATCTTCACAGTCAGAAAAATCAGAGTCTAAAAACAAAACATCAGGTGTTAAACTAGAAGGAGAACATGCAAAACTAAGATATGTAGATGGCAAAGATGAGAGGGATGTGGAAGAAAAGACAGAGCTTACACGAAGGGTGTGAGGGTGGTCAGCAGGCTGAGGGCGGTTGGAGGCAGACTGGGACTTGCCTGGGCAACCCATCGTGAAGGACTGATACGAGAGGTTCCCAGTGAAAAGGCAAAGCAGCAGCCGGTGAGACAATCACTCCCTGATTGGAGGTGAAGGGATGGTTAGGAGCAGGTGGTGCTGTCTGTGACTCGAAAGATTGTATGTGAGTCTGCTGGGTCTGTGACTGGTCAGTACGTTCTGTCACGTGTGGATCGGGAATTTGACCCTTAGGCAGACATGACACGGAAGTTGAAGAATAAAAAGTCTATCAACGAAAACACAAAGTAACTACTGAGATCAGGACTGGAGGAAATCTGAGTGGGAGACAGCTTGCATCCTCACGCGAAGGTTTGATGTACTGACGACTTGTTACTGAGTAACTCGAGTTTATAAACTGTCAGACATCAGGCTTATATGGCATAATAAAGGACAAAGCATAAAAGGACCATAGCAACTGCATAGCAACTGACACATCACATAACAACCAGTCATAATAATCATAGGGTATCTTAATTTGCTGCAAGTTAGTTTTACTATAATGGACTTATATGGATATCTTTTATACTTATTTTAAGTTATATTATTGCTATATGCAATATTTGTAAGTAACACTAATTACTTTTAATTACTGTGACCGGCACATATCCCAAGTTTGGGTGCGTACTACATATCTACCAATAAAAGGTTAGTGATGACATGCCATTGAAGTTGGACTTTTTGCACCATTACAATGCTGAACTACAGTAGGATCTTGTGAGTGGATTGAATTGTTTACAAGTGTTTCAGTGTCAACTAAGATAGCACTTAGCTGCCAATACAACCACTGTTGGTCACCAGATAGACTGGAGATGTGTAAACCTTTTTGTAAACCAGAGGATGAGTGCTCCTCCTCTTGTCCGCTTGAAGGAAAGTGAAGTTACTCCGTCCCGCATACAAACACGGTGAACACGCACGAGACAAGTGGCAGTCATGATATTTCACATTTGGTCTGAAGTAGTGTATTAGCGGATTACACACACAAGAGAGGCGCAGTGCGTTTCTGTCAGTCATCAATAAAATGGTTGTCCGTCGGTACTTAACCCGGTTATCGACGATTACAGGGATGGAAAAAACCCAACTTCCGTCCTTACTTAGTCTGCTCTTTCTAAAAAAACTTGTTGTCCTTCGTCCTCTGTCTCCAAAATGGGCATCTGTTTGGGACGGACGGACGGGCCGTTCCATCCCTGGGATGCCCATCGCTGGAAATAACTCAGTTGTTGACCAGACGCACTAAATATTTGCTAAACGAGGTATGTATTGAGGTACTTTATGCAGGTATAGTATTGAGTCAAAATGTTGGCATCGTGACAACCAAATCTGTCATCGCCAGTCAGTCATTGTTATTTTAACCACGCTTCCGTCATCGTTAAGTTACTGTGCATCACTCAAACACACTCAAAGCGCTCACAATGGGTACATTATTCATGCGCTCGCGCATTCACACTCAGGAGGCAGTAAACTACGTTCTGTAGCCACAGCTGCCCTGGGGCAGACTGACGGAAGCGTGGCTGCCAGTGCCTACAGCCCCGCTGATAACCACCAACCATTCACATCCATTCGTGCACCAGGGTGTGTGGCATTGTAGGCAAGGTGGGGGAAGTGTCTTGCTCAAGGACACAACGACAGCTGACTTGGACAAAGCGGGAATCGAACCGTGGTGCCTCCGGTTACTGGACTGCGCTATATAGAGTATTTTAAGTGTTACGCGACACAATTTTTAAAAATCGTTGTTGTTTTCAAGCTCTCCATGTAATGACAGAAATATGACAGTGTTCTCTACAACCCCTTTTTTTATTACCGTAAATAGTAATTTTGAAGCTTGGAGCATTTTCAGTAACCTAGCAAGAAAAATACTGTTGTCAGTAGGCCGGTTTTGCGGAATAAATTCCAATTATTTTAGAAGCTGATATAACTGGTTGGAATCCAAGAAATGTTATTCATTGCAAATTACATTGACTATTTTGGAAGATGAAGATAAACATATATCCCTCTATTTTTTACACCACATATCTTCATGAGGCTCTCGCATAAACAGGAACCTATCGCAGCAAACTTTGGGTGAGAGACAGGATACATCCTGGAGTGGTCGCAAGCCAATCATACAGCATACAGCATGAAATCAATCCAAAATAGTTTTTATAATACATTTTAATGGAACCAGATTCAAGGACTGTTTATATGTGCAACCACAATCGAGATACACATATATTTTCTACATGGTGAACAGTAGATGTACAACATAAACATGCAGTCTGTATTGCTATAAAACAATTACAATTACATTTGACTGTTTAGGTGAACTTCATGTACACGTTTATGGACACACACGCATACACGCAAACTTGGGAGCAGGAGCTTTAAGTGGGGCATCGGTATCCATGGAAACCAGATCTGTCCGTGTCGGAGTCACAACACGTGTCATAAGATGGGGAGGCAGAATCCACACACAGATGCCTGCTACACATGCCTGGATCACATATGTAGGCACAGAGCGAGACACGTGCAAGCCAAACAGCATTTCTTAAAGACGCACACGCACACAATCCTTCATGGTTAATGATTACGAACAGCGATAGGGGAGCAGGAAATTTAGGAATAGGAAAGCGTGCTGCAAAATGAACAAGAAGCCTCCTTAAGATGGGGGTGGGGGGAATGATGGAGAAACGGGGTGAGCACAGTTCATGGCTGAGCTGCCCAGCGATGCAGTGGGCAACATATCAAAGTACCAGCTCTATCCGGACACTCAGACAGAGGCTCCTGTGTGTGTGTGCATGTGTCTTTTTGCATCTGTTGTTCCAGGAGCAAAACTTTAATGAGGGAGGGTCAATTTTGATTTCAAAAGAGTGGAGTACATTTAGCCAAACCGCCTTCTCTGTCCGTGCATCATATACCTGGAACTCAATACCAAACACCATACGTGAACTCCCGTCTCTGAACCTATTTACCAAACATCTTAACGCTTGGCTGCTGGGTGAACAACATTGTCATCACAACACTGCCTAAATTGCATGTATCTCAAGTTTGTCTTTGTCCTGTGTTTTTTACCTACTGTTACCTTACTCATTTTATCTTGTGTTTTTAACATCAACTTGCCGAAGGGACTGAAGATGGAAATTAGCCTTTGGCTGTCATCTTGTATATTTACATGTACATGTTGATTCATTTGTTTTGTCCCTCTTTTCAAATTAAGTCAAACTCAAACACACAAAATAAGGGCATTTTGCTCCCCCTTTGTGGCCTGTTTGTTCAGGTGTTAAATAACACAGTAACCAAATTAAGGTGAGGACTAAACCAACCAAAACTGTTGTGATTAGAAAGCAATCCAACCTCTAGCACAGTGATTCTCAACCAGTGTGCCGTGGCACATTACTGCGCTGTGAGAGATGTTCAGGTGTGTCGCAGGAAATCATCCAATATCAATTCTTTTGACAGAAAAATACCAGTAATTGTTTTCTAATAATTCTAATAATAATTTTGTTAATTTAGCTGTGCCAACCACATGTCATGAGGCAAAACAATCAAATGCTCTTCCACTAGATGACAGAAGGTACATAATTAACCTGTACATCCACTTTTTGTGAATCGTTTTGCAGAGTGGTGTGCCTTGAGATTTTTTCCAGTAAGAAATATGTGCCTTGGCTCAATAAAGGTTGTGAAACACTGCTCGAGCAGCTCCAACTGGGAAATGAACTGGTCAGGTTCAAGATAGCTCGACTTCACCTCGCTGGAAATTGAGATGGCGGTGACAGCACTCATCATCAATTAATATGGGAAAAAAAAATCTTAATTAAAACATGACATCAATTATTTTATATTTATATGAAATGTATTGATTGTTGGATACCAGCAATTTGGTCTGCATAGAATTGGTGGGACATTATATTGCTCTTTCTTAGGGCTGGGCGATATAGGGTGAAAAGTTTATTAAGTGATTCATGTCAGTTGATATTGATATATATTGATTTTTATTTAATTTATTTACCTAATCACAATAAAACACATTATTAAATAGGTTAAAGATAAACTATGATAAAACTCAACTATCCAGATGGAAAATTAAAATAGTATTCTAAATGGCAGTATAATTATCAAGGAATGTACAGTGTTGTTTACATCCATGCTCCTGCCTCAAGCAGCGCAGCCGTAAATGCTTATTTGTGGAAGACGATATACCCCATACAGTTACATTAACCTTCATTTGTTGTTCTTACAACGTAAGTGCATGCATTACAGTTGACCGACCATCGTAGTTCTACTTTCACTTGTTAGCCGGCTCATTATTGCCATAGGACATGTTATTGTTTTATCTGATTGTAACTTCACGGTGATGCTGAGCATTGGAGCTGGCTAAAAGACTGCACTGGAGACAGCACATCAAAGACAGGGAACTCCTTGACTTCTACTCCACGTATGCATCTGGAGGCGTTAAATTGCACAATCTAATTAAAAAGAGTTGCACTAAGGCGACAGCTCCTTTATTTTCTACAAAGCTAAGCCACACTTCACGTTCAGCGTGCATTGGCCTCACACGCATGCGCGTGCGTCTGCGCACTTCTTCGTTGGTTCAGCTGCTTCTTCGTGTCTGCGTACCTGGCAGACGAGCAGCCAGCGACTTTGCTGCGCTCAAAACACACGTTTGTGCTCAGAATTTTGTCTTATGTGCTTGTAATTGTGGCACGAATCTAACGCCATACTGTAGCCTCTGCCTACAGCACACAGAATGCCGGGGTTAGGGTTTCTTTCAGATTTTTTTTCTACTGAACATTTTAGTGAAGGCATTTTATATTGATAATGATCATGTGTTCATCGTGATGTACAGGTATTATATATTGATATTGCTTTAGAGGCACAGTGGCCGACTGGTTAGCACGTCCGCCTCACAGTTCAAAGGTCGCGGGTTCGATCCCGGCTCCGGCCATCCTGTGTGGAGTTTGCATGTTCTCCCCGTGCCTGCGTGGGCTTTCTCCAGGTACTCCTATTTCCTCCCACAAAAACATGCATGGTAGGTCGATCGGACACTCTAAATTGCCCCTAGGTGTGATTGTGAGTGCGGATGTTTGTTTGTCTCTGTGTGCCCTGCGATTGGCTGGCAACCAATTCAGGGTGTCCCCCACTTACTGCCCGAAGACAGCTGGGATAGGCTCCGGCACGCCCGGGATCCTTGTGAGGATAAGCGGTATAGATGGATGGATGGATATTGAATTATTGCCCAGCCCTACTACATCATCATTGTATGAAGTTATTTAATAAAATGTAGGGGGACATAGTATACAGCCATACTGTACCTACTAGCATTCTGCATATCAATATTTGCCCGAGTTTGCTCTATTTGCTGCATGGTGTACTGTAGCCTGGTAGACCATTTTCTGTTTACTTGCCTTTCACTCACGAATGAAAAAAGAGAACACTCTCACCTGGTGTGTTTGTTTGTTGTGTGGAACCATATCAGGGGGAAATGGACTAAGTTTACTAAACCAACAAAGGCTTCAGTGCAGAGAAAGCAATTTACAGATGTGAAAGCACTCTTAACGCAACATTTCTCTATTTCTGAGCTCTGACATGATATTCCATGATTTAAAACAGATGAGGGGCACAGAGTTTTTTTAATACGTTGAATGTTTTTTAGGGCTGTCAGGTCACTATAATTATCAAATCTTTTAATTAAGAAATTGACGCATAAAAATTGTCCTGTCATTAACAGAGATGGTATGTCAGTAGATTTTGCCGGTGCGTTGATAACAATTCGCCACTGACTCAATCCGTAGATGGAGCAATATACCGTATGGATTTAAATAACTTGTATATTTACTCTACAGTCGACCCCCGCCACAGCGAAAATGATTTGGAAAAAAAAAATAAGTTTAAAGTTTAAGTTTAAACTCTAAAAACATCTTCCACAGAATGCTGATAAACATTACATATACTGTACATGTAATGTGTACATGTTTACAACATTATCTTCCATCATCTCCTTCTTGAACATCGACAGTCATTCAGGTGACCAATGCTTTTGCTAAAGCTACCCTGGTTCAACTGCTGTAAACAAGTCCATATTAAACTTGTATTGGAAGACGGCTGTGCTGTACAAGTCCCGGTGCCCACAGACCCCAATGGTTATTTTGTCCTACATTGTTTGTCCAGTTTTTACGTCGCGTGTATGTGCCGTGTTGTGTATGTGAAGAAGTTAGGGATGGACGTATTGATCCTTTGGTGGCAATATATCAATACTCACATGCTACTCATCTGGTATCGATTTCTTTAGACAAATATCGATACCAACTTAAAAAAAAGGGGAGCGCACGCATAATTTTCAACTGTTTTTGGTAGTTTACTTCACGACGCAATTGTGCAAAAAAAAAAAACGTACCTAATGGAAGATTGGACTGGTCCGTGTCATGTGACCAGGAAAAGAGATGAGAGTCAAACACACATGGTTTCATATACGTAGAAGAGACGTGTAAGGCACGGAGGAAGCGAGATGTGGTGTTGTGTTATTTTTCGCCCGTATTTTGTTTTGTCCACCAAGCTACAGCACAGCACGCAGTACATTACACAAAATTATGTAGTTATGTGATGTTTTTGTTTCCCACAAGGTACTTTGAATTGGATTCCAAATTGTCCGTCAGCTTTTGTTTATGCTCAGAACACAAATCACAGTTTTATTTGGATCGTGTTCAAATGTTGCATGTTTTTAAAAATACTTTGAACATGGAAATATTGTTCTTTGCAACTCTTATATCTTGGGGAAAACTGTTCTCATAAACATTATGCAGGGTTGTATAAATGCGGTAAATGTTAGGATAAAGATCCTAACATTGACAGCTTTAAAATCATGGCAAAAAAGATTGTTTTCCTGACAAAATGTGCAATTTCTGCGGTAAAGCATCACATTTCACATCACAAATGTAATATAGTGCTGCTTACTTTGCCAATGACAGGTCATTAAATTATAAATAATGATAGTAATATTTTGAAAGAATCATACCTGATTTTTAAAGTACACATACAGTATTGTAGAGTACCGGTACACATAAAGTACACATATGGTAGAGTTGCAATATACAATACAGTATTTGCTCATTGCTATGACATTTTGACTTTGTCCTTATCCCAGACAACAGCTGGAATTCGACTCTCCCTTGATTAGAGATAATTGCAGAGCAATATTCACTCCTGTATGGAGGCGTGGAACTGCCAATGTTGGCGTAAACATTTTTGCCTGGCAAATACGTTTGAATGTACTTGAAAATATGTTCAAACATACTTGTAAAAATGTTCAAACGTATTTAAATACTTCCCTACTCCTGGCATGTAAGTTTCTATAAAGATGAATATTTCCAGTGGAAGTGCCATCAGTGCAGATTGCCTCCACATCCAGCAAGCTGCGTTTGAGAGAGGAGGCTGGGGTGCACATGAAAGCTTACATACAGGAGAGCTAAAATGCCACCTTCTTAAGAATATTCTGTCATGATGTGATGAATATTTCACAGTAGGAATATTTTAGTGAGTTTTGAGTCTTTTCTCTTTTACTTGCACATTTTCCAGCTGGAAACTCAAAGATAGGATGCAAGGCAATAAGACAGAAGTCGGCACTGCCTGTCAGTGCTCCTTGCACGAGTTCGACTCGACGAAAAAAGGAAAAACAGATTTGACTGTGTGATTTCAGTTCATGTTAATTGGCAACCGGCAAAGTCACTGCTGAGAAGATGTTTCATCTTGAGTCATATTAAGCAGTAAAATCTGATTTTATTGTGGCCTTCAACAATGCTTTTCAAATACAGGTACAGTACAGTACATTGTGTGTTTGTTTGTGTGTGAGTGTGCGGTCCTTAGCCTTGCATCAATCCTAAGGGCCAGCAAATGCTTCTCTGTTTCTTCTACTTGGAGGCTTATCTTGCTGTTGGTTGCTTGGCAACCCTCATCTTTTGCCTGTAAACACTGAAAAGATTGGAAGGACTTGCATGGAATATAGATGAAGAAGCTACAAAGTTAAAACATTGCATTGAATTGTTTTGGTTAATATAGTGTTAAACATTTTTAAAACTTTGAAGTTGGATCAGTATTGCAAAGTAAAATCAGATTGTCGTGAAACCTCCATCATACAACTGTTAGGACTGTTAATACACAGAGACGATAAAGTGGTTCTTGAGGTGGTTTTGTTCCCCTTCCTTCTTCCATAAAACGTTTGCCTGCTGAATTTTCACCCCTCAAAAGTAATCTTTCAGAAAAATCCACACTAACTACCCTTTGGATTTAGCTGAACAAACACGACACATTTCCCTCCTCTTGCCTTCTGTGTGGACGCTCGTAGTCTGCGGTCCGTTTTATTTCCATTATTCCATTATTTTTTATTCCCAGCAAACAGATTCCAGCAAAAATCAGCATAAGTTTATAACACAGAATGACACTCATGACATTATGTCATAAAAAGAACGTTTTCTTTATTTTAGCTGCGCTGGGGCTAATATTTGTTTGACTTGTATTATACTGCATGACCAACTCTAGAGAGGAGGGTCACGACTGATTTGACCTGCAGTTAAAAATGCAGTAAACCGCTTGTTGATGAATGAAATGAATCTAAAAGTCCCGTAACTGGAAAATCTATGAAGATCAGCTGTTTCTCGTGACGAGAAGATGTAGTCATTCAAGTTACTGGCTAGCAACTGTGTCACCCATTTACGTATATACTGTACACACGGTGACATGGAGCTTCTAGCCGATACACTGTATGTACTGTACATGTGTCCATGTGTATGTTTTTATACATCCATGCGTATGTAGATTGACTGATTTGCTTTAGTAACTAAAGTATTATCTGTCTAAATGTGTCGCTGCACTGTTTGTGGTCAGATATTCATTGCTTAAAGGGTAAAAATCGTCATGTAGAAGCGAATTGTTACGCTGTATTATGCCTATGGTGTTTGCAATGTATGTTAGAATT
The DNA here is from genome assembly GCF_054856515.1 of Filicampus tigris. Lineage (NCBI taxonomy): Eukaryota > Metazoa > Chordata > Actinopteri > Syngnathiformes > Syngnathidae > Filicampus > Filicampus tigris. The sequence goes on along the minus strand of NC_141218.1, from coordinate 32,656,325 downwards.
AAGACAGTGGAGGCTGTGTTGTTTATTTAAATACACAACGTGTAATTGTCTTTGTTTGAATTTTAGTTCGACAGTAACCTTCTGCTGGGACTGGCAATAAACAGGGTGAAACCTCTTTTTGAACAATATTTATTAATGTTAGGCCTATTTGCCAAACTGCTGCTTGTTGTGAAGTTGAGTCACCTGCCACCATGCAGCGCTGGCATCTCAAGTTTGCGCTCGCAAGTCAAAGCAAAACAATCAGCCAATCAACGGCTGATACCTTGAACATCTTGTAAGTCAGGTCACTTGTATCTCAAGTTGCCACTGTACTATATACCGGATGTACTGTGCATACAATGTATATTTGAAAAATAGATTTATAGTGCATATATTGAAATTGATATATATTGATTGATTTATATTGATCTTGATTCTATTGATTTACTTCCATGATTATAGTTTCATTTATTGTTTTACTACAGATAAATGGAAAACAAATGTTTACAAATACAAAAGAGTGGTGACAAGCGACTTGAATAGTCACTACACAATTAAATGGCGGTTTCCCAAATAAATAGATGTTTTACCGAAAACCGACTTCATAAAATGGCACACTCTATTATTAACATGGCCACAATTCATGAATGCTTCCTTCCCTCAGAAGCTAAGGTACAAATGAGAAAAGCAAATGTGTCTCTCTCATATGCTAATGTTTGGAGTCATGAATTCAAATTCCTCGTTACTTGCTGCAGGGTCTGCTCTGCCGCTATCATTTCAGCATGGCTGTATCTGCTCCTATTGCTCCCGGCTGCATGAAGAAATCTGCTCATGCACTTAACTGGCAGATATCTCTGTCAATACTGGCCACGATTTATTGGAACACATTGGACTTTGTCTTTCTCTGCCATAGTAAACAAATCAACGAAAAGACAACTTAAATTATATTTTTAACAAGATACATAAGTCATAGGATGTATGATTTTTATTCCAGCTTTTAATGTGGAGCATTGTAGACTTGATATTTTAGAGGGTCTGTTAATTTTAACTCTCAGTCCAAATGTAGAAGGATCTCAATTTAAAATGTTCTCCCAGTTTTTATTTTGTGTCACTGTAATGTACATGAGAACACACCACTTTAAATCAGTTTCCCCCACATATTTATAGGAATGAGCTCACCAAGAACATTTGGAAAGTGTTGGCATTTTGAGGAAAACAAACAAACAAACAAACAAACAAAATCTTGCCTAGTTGTGATAAAATTGCTACCATGGTGGTGTTACTGTTTGACAAGCTAGTAGTCACTTTTGTTTTCACTCCATTTAATCATCTATAGTACTGTATATGCTTAGAGCTGCTGTCTCTTTTCTTTTTCTTTTCTCAAAGGATGGCGCCCCGTCATCAACAATATCATCAGTTTGAAGCTTGGAAAGATGAATCTGTGGTGTAATATGCATGTAATATTGGCAAGATGAATGAGCAATGTCATCACCTTTCCAGGCGTTATTAAAAACGTTGTTGACATTTGGTATGTTGCGATTACCATAAGCTGAAGGCGGTAAAATGCTGTTTCTGCATTTTGAAAGAGCTATTAGCAGTGCCACCGTACAGTCATTTCTCATATGTAGCTTTCATGTACAACATGTACAATATTTTCATGATCTTGCACGAGATAATAGCAGATTGTCACATCTGAGGCAATCAAAATGAGCCGTAGACAATTTTTTTTCCCACTTGGGGAGTAACAGTACATAGAAACGTGTTGGATTTAAATGTGCTCTTCTATGGCGTAAATCAAGATTGTTTGTCTCAGAATAACATTGCACTGATATTTTGCCTTCTGTGTCCCATGACTGAGTGCCATTAGTGTGTGTGTGTGTTTGTGTGTTGACTGTGTTAAGGTGCTACCACACTGTCTCTGTCATCCTCACTTCCTACGGCATCAGTGTTTTCCTCACGGCTTCACTCAGCTTTATCAACAGCAATTGTAATTGTTTTGTATGTGTGATGTGTTTGAAACCAGCAGTCACAAGCAGACTTTAGTGCACTGTTATGCTCCTCTCAGATGGGCGCTCTCATGCCTTTTTGCCTCTCGTGTTCTAATTTTCAAACAGGCTTGTTCATTAGGTCTGTGGAGAGGTGCGCTTTTTGCTGACTTTGTTCATTCAAAGCCTGAAGCTCTTAACTGCTCAATAGTATCCCAGACCGCCACATCTATACGCTGCATGGCAGGTTAAAAGCCAATATGTTGCTTGCATCTCTTGAGGTATGCTGTATGTTTGACACAATTTTAATTGGGGAATGTGCCAGTATTGCACAAGTGCAAAATAAGGCAAGGCAAGTTTATTTGTATAGCACATTGCATGTACAAGACAATTCAAAGTGCTTTACATAAAACATTAAAAGCATTACAGAGCGAGAAACAAAAGATGAATACATTACAAAAATCACAATAAAGTCATCTAAAATAATTACATTAAAATTATGAAAACCAAGTATCAGCCTAGATAAATTAAAAGATAGCACGCAAATGGGTATTAAAAGAAGAGAATAAAGGATGGATTCATGAGAATACTGCAGTAAACAAAAATGTTTTCAGCCCTGATTTAAATGAACTGACGGTTTGAGCAGGTATTCTGGGAGTTTGCTCCACAGGTGAAGAGCATAGAAACTAAATGCTGCTTCACTTTGTTTGGTTCTGCTTCTGCGAACACACAAGAGGCCTGTCCCAGATTACCTGAGGGGTCTAGATGCTTCGTAGGGCACTAGTACATGTTGCATGTATTTTGGTCTAAGACCATTTAGAGATTTAAATAAATAACGTGCACATAAATCATAGGCATCAAAGGAACTTCTAATCCCTGCATGCGGTGCGATCACCATAGCAATAATACCAGTAAAACTGAGAAAAATTACAGTATATCAATTACATGGTGTATTTTTGTGTCTTTTAATAAAAGAAACACAATGAACATTCTCAGGGAGTCTTTGTTGCTACCTGTTTTTTTGGGGGTTTTTTCCTCACCAAAAAATATCATAGGAGTTTGTCAACTACAATGACATTTTGATGCATGTTGACTTGAATCTCCTCTTATTTTCTCTCAGGTCTGGATGACTGCCTCCAGCAGTATGTGAAGAGTTTCGAGCGGGAGCAAATGGGCGGGGAGCAGCTTCTGCACATCACCCATCAGGAGCTGGAGGAATTGGGGGTTACGAGGATAGGACACCAGGAGCTCATCCTCGAAGCAGTTGATCTCCTCTGTGCCCTGGTCAGTCACTCTCTTCATCTTTAAAAAAGGAAGTCAACCCCAAAAATTCTTTGCCAAAATATGTTCTATGTGCCTCCACTAGTCTAAGCATGGCATTCTGATTAATATTGCATTTGTGGAACATGAGTTAAGCAGAAAAATCCACCCGTTTTAGCCATCTCACTAGTGTCGACTGAAGATGACATCACAGTTGCTCAGGGCTTGGGTAAGGACCAATCACAGCTCACCTGTTTTCTGAAGCTGAACCATGATTGGTCATTACCAATCCCTGAGCAACTGTGATGTCATTTTCAGTCCACAGTAAGTGGCAAAATGGCCGCCAACTGAAATGAACAAAAATGGGTGGATTTGACTACTTAACTCATATTCCACAAATGCAATATTAATCAGAATGCCATATTTCAACTACTGGGCTTGCATAGAACACATTCTTGTAAAGAACATTTTGGGGTTGACCTTTTAAACTCCTTCTTTTGTAAATACAACTAAATATTTGCTGATTCGATCCCTCTGATCAAATTTATGTAAAGTTTAGTCAAAGCACAGTCACACCAAGCACAGCGCTGGATTTGCCCTGGTCACGAAACCACAGCCCATTGTTATGTACGTACAATATACACACACAAGAACAACAAGCACACACGTGCCTATTTTTTCCTTGGTATGTGATGTGTGGGGTCTCTTATATTTTTAAAACCCGTACAATAATTGAAAGGCACCGTGGTACAAGTGAGACACATGAGGATGGGAGTGTTTGACGACGCGGAGGCTAACACAAGAGGACCAGAGCAAAGCGATTGGTTTGCGGAGGTTTTGCTCAACATTATGATCCAGTGGTCCCCAAACTATGGCCCGTTTTAATAACAGTGTTTCTGAACATTGAGTATTAAATTTAAACCTGCCATTTCCTGAAAACTGGCATCTAAGAGTCAAATCGCAGAAGGATTTCAAGTGGAGGGGATTTATTACATAAATTACGTTACTCATAATTGATCACAAATGCTTTTCTTATGGAGGAAACAAACTGTGCTATTGCATTTGTTTCGCTTCCTATAATCAATGCTAGGAATACAATTTGCAGACAGGGTATAGAAGCAAACTTTTACATGGATTGGAGTTTTTCATTACTTGTATAATAAATTCATTTGACAATGATTATTGAAGATGAATGCTAAATAAACAAATGAGCGTGTTTATGTCTTCCAAGGAGACATATTCACAGTTTCACTCAGAACAATGTTATTTATGATACAAAGACAAACTTGATATGTACCAGGACAAATGCATCAAATGGTGAAAAAAAAGGGAAGAGGGGAAGTAAAAATAAACAACTGAGATTATGTGGTTGCACAAGTATGCCGCCTCAAAGATGGGGATGTGTCTGTGTTCCGAATTAACCAATCACATTCATCCTCCTGTTAAATGTACGGATGCATGGAGTAGCCGATGTGGAGTAAACATTTTTGATGGGCAAGAATGTTTGAATGTATTTGCAAGTACATTCTGCATTTTTTCCCATAATGCCACGGGGTATTAACTTGCGCATACGCATACCCTGTGGCACTATGGGCAAAAATAATGAACAGAAATCATGCACTGCAGACATAATACATCATCATAAAAATTACAAATTAACAATGCTTGCTTACTTAACTTTTGAATGTATTTCTATAATGTAGACACAAACCACAACAAAACATTTTATTTTACTTGCGCATGCGCGAGTCAATAGCCCGTGGCACAATGGGAAACATTTTAACGTTTTCAGCATTTAGCCGACAAGTGTGTTCGAACGCATTTGCACGTACATATGAACGTACTTAAAAATACCTTCAAACATACTTGCAAATTCGTGTGAATGTATTTAAACACATTCAAACATACTTGTACAATCCATGCTTCTGCAGAAATGGGATTCACCATCCACCAAACACCATTTTAAATGCGTCTGATTAATCCCAAATTAAGTTCAGATGTTCTAGTAGACTTATATTGATATGTGTGTTGTCACATTTTACAGCACAAGTCATGGTCAGCTAGAATAGAACTTCCACAGCATCAAAGGGATCGTTTGTTTTCAAAGATGTCAGTCAGCAGAATGGTGACAAATTATTCCAAAGGCATTATATGGAAACCTGGCTACATTTTCAGGAAAATGTGTTATTGTCTGATGAAACTAAGGGTGAACGTGTTGGCCATAATTCCAAAATGTATTTTTGGTGCAAACACAACACTGCCCATCACTGAGTTGTTCAAAACACAAAGCAGTCTGTGTTCACACAAAACCTTGCGACTTCTGCTAAAAAGTGAAACAAATGTCAGGAAAAGCCTTGTTCCAACCACATTATTTATAAATTATTATATACCACTGCTTATTCTTACTTCCCCTCTTTAGAGGTGTGAGATTCTTCTTCAAGTTATAAGTCACATTACTGATGGAAATAGTTTTGAAATGATTTATCCTGGTCTAATTTTTACCATCACAAAAACCTGGCATTTGAACAGGGGTGTGCAGACTTTAAATATTCACAGTGTCTTGTATATATTTTTTTCCATCCAAACACCCGCATATGGGGTATGTGTGTTATGACTGGTTGTTACGTGATGTATCAGTTGTTATGGAGGCCTGAAGTCTTACAGTTTAAAAGTTTGAGTTACTCAGTGACACGTTGTCTGTATGTCAAACCTTAAGTGAGGATGCAAACTCTCTTCCAGTCCTGATCTCTGTTGTTACTTTGTATTTTCGTTGATAAAGATTTTTTACTCTTCCAACATTCCGTGTCATGTCTGCGTATGGGTCCAAATCCCGATCCTCACGTGACAGAACGTATACTGACCCGTCATGGACCCAGCAGACTCAGACACAATCCCTCATGCCGAAGACGTCACCACATGCATGAGTGATTGTCTCACTGGCTGCTGCTTTCCCTTTTCACCGGGAACCTCTCGTGTCGCTCCTCCACGACGGGTCGCTCAGACCGTCACAAGTCCCAGTCTGCCTCCAACTGCCCTCAGCCTGCCGACAACCCCCAGACCCTTTGTGTAAGCTCTGTCTTTTCTTCTACATCTCTCTCATCTTTGCCATCTACAGTGATACCCCTACTTACGAAATTAATTAGTTCTGGAAGAAATTTCTTAACTAGAACATTTTGTAAGTAGAGACGTGTTTTCCATGTAAATGCCCTAACCCTTTCCAAGCACCCCAAAATTCAGACATAAATGTTTTATGAAGCAAAAAAAGGCATCAAAACATGTAACATATACATGTTACAATTAAATTATTGCAAAATAAATGAGAATTATGGCAGCACAGTGGTCGACTGGTTAGCACGTCCGCTTCACAGTTCAGAGGTCGTGGGTTCGATCCCGGCCCCGGCCTCCCTGTGGGGAGTTTGCATGTTCTCCCCGTGCCTGCGTGGGTTTTCTCCGGGTACTCCGGTTTCCTCCCACATTCCAAAAACATGCTTGGTAGGTTAATTGGGCACTCAAAATTGCCCCTAGGTGTGATTGTGAGTGCGGATGTTTCTTTGTCTCTGTGTGCCCTGCGATTGGCTGGCAACCAATTCAGGGTGTCCCCCGCCTACTGCCAAAGAGTGCTGGGATAGGCCCCGGCGCTCCCCGCGACCCTTGTGAGGATATGCGGTATAGATAATGGATGGATAAATGAGAGTTGTGCATAATGTAAAAAAAACAAAGAGTAGAGTAAAGAATAAAAATGATGGTCATTTACCTTTTAGTCCTCATCGCTTTTTGCCCTCTTTGGTTCATGTTCTCTCTCAAAAGTGGCTTTTGCCTGGCGTTTTGTAAAGAACTGATTTAATAACACGGCGACTGTCGATACATTACGGTCATATTCTCTGGCGAGATCAACCAAACGCATCCCTTTTTCATACTTTTCTATTATCTCTTGCTTTGTTTGTATGGCCAAAAACAACCCTATTTTCTTCTTTTTTTCTTTTCCTTGTCATCGGAACACTTCATGGCCCGAGGGGCGAATGACGAGGACGCTGCATAGACATATCTATCACATATCTATCTATCTACCTGTCTATGTACATACATAAACACATACGGTAGAGGTCCCTCTTAGCCAATGGCATGCCAGGAAGATGCTAGGTAATAGCCAACGGCAGAGCATCTATGTGTATGTTGTGTTCAGTAAACTCTGGAGCTGCGAGTAGCAGCCCATACTTTTACCTTTTGTACCCTGAAATTTCTTTCGTAACAAGAGGCTATATTTTCCTGTTGAGGCGCTTTGTAACTTGAAAATTTTGTATGAAGAAACGTTCGTAGGTAGAGGTACCACTATATTGTACTGTACTAGTTTTGTGCATTCCCCTTCTAGTTTGACACCGATGTTTTTTTTTTAGACTCTGATTTTTCTGACTGTGAGGATGGCCATGATTTGGTTAATGTCCTTTCTGATTCTGACATTGATTTTGGCCTTCCTGGTGTTTCAAGCCCTTGTCAATTTTTGTCACATTTTTCTGATGATGATCTGTTAGTTTCCGATTCAGATTTTGACGCCGATTTTGGTTTTCCCGGTCCCTTCTCCAGTCATTATTCAAGCCCTTGTCAGTTTTTGTCACATTTTTCTGATGATGATCCCTTAGTGGCCACTCCAGAAACCTTCCCATCAGACCCTGGCTTGGGCACCCGGTTGGCCATTTACACGGGACCCCCATGGGGTGGCCAACGTAGGCGCACAAGCGGAGGTTCTGGTTACTCCCGTAACTCCGCTTTTTCCAAGTCGCGTCATTCCGAACCTGTACCCCTAGTGTCCACCGCTGAACCCTTTCCTTCAGAACCCTTCTTTACGTGCTCGGTTGGCCATTTACACGGGACCCGAGTAGAAACCCTGGTTCCTCGTCAGACTTTTCCAAGTCACGTCTTTATGAACCTATACCCAAGCCACTACACTCCCCGCCTTTATCGGCACCTCGTTCACTGTGCACTTCTTCACCTAGTCCCGTTCATCCCGTTTCTTCTAGTTTATCTTCCTCACTATCTGTACTCCCAACCCTTTGTGTCCTGTGTGCGTCCCAACCTCTATGGTGGCAGACTGATGAGGCAGGGCTCTGTGCCAGCTCCCCGGCAGTGCCAGGCCTTCTTCCCTGAGGCTGCTCTTGGATTCTGCTACGGCGGCAGAAGGCCATCGGCTGCCCTCTGACTGTGCTCCAGTGGCGCAACCTCTGTGGCTGCTCTTGGATTCTGCTACAGCAGCGCAACCTCTGCGGCTGCCCTTGGATTCTGGGCGGTGCAAACTCTGCGGCTTCCCTTAGATTCTGCTATGGCGGCACAAGGCCTGAGGCTGCTTTCATCCCCTGTGTGGCTCTGTGGTCACCCACCTGACTGGCCCCATCAAGAACCTCTTGTCTGACCTTCGGGACAGCCACAGGATTCGACTCGCCAAGATTCTATCATCTGGTCCCCAGGTCACCCACCAGACTGGTCCTGCCAAGACCCTCTCGTCAGGCCTCCTGAACTCCCACCGGATTGGCCTAGCCAAGGACATCTCTTCTGGCCTCCGGGTCGCCCACCAGAATGGTCCTGCCAAGACCCTCTCGTCTGGCCTCTTGGACTCCCACCGGAATGGTTCTGCCAGGAACCTTTTGTCTGGTCTTCTCTGATCTGTTGTTGATTTTGGTTTTGATTTGGAATTTAGTTTCATGTTTTCCTCATGATTCTTTTATCCGTGTCTGTCTGGTTAGTTTATTGTGTCTACCTGTCCTCTGTTACCAGATCCCTTGAAGTACTCAACCAACTCCCTCTAACACTTTGTGTCTTGTCCAGGTGTTCCTCGTCTCATCAGTTTGTATTTAGTTCCTTGCTTTCCTTCAGTCTTTGTTGGTCCATTGTTATTGTTGCATTTTTGTTTGCTGTCTTAGTCCAAGTTACCCCGTCATCTCCCTTGATACACTTTGTGCCGAGTCCCATATTGCTCGTTGTCTTGTCTGTATTTGGTTTCTTGTTTTCTTTCAGTCTTTGTTGGTTCATTGTCTATGTCGTGTCTACTTGCTGTTTGTTTTTTGTCTTGATCCAAGTACAGCTGGTTTCCTAGTGTTTGTTTAGTTACTTTAATTCTTGTTGTTTTATCCTTAAGTTTATTTGGTGTTTTTGATTTATTTTCACCTTGTTCCTTTTGTTATTTTAGATTCTGGGCACCAGGTGGTGCCCCTTGAGGGGGGTACTGTTATGACTGGTTGTTACATGATGAATCAGTTGATATGCAGTTGCTATGGTCCTTTTATGCTTTGTCCTTTATGATGTCATATAGGCCTGCAGTCCTACAATTTAAAAGTTTGAGTCAGTGACACGTCGTCAGTACATCAAACCTTGTTTGAGTGAGGATGAAAACTCTCTTCCAGTCCTGATCTCTGTTGTTACTTTGTATTTTCGTTGATAGACTTTTTACTCTTCAACTTCCGTGTCATTTCTGCGTATGGGTCCAAATCCCGATCCTCACGTGACAATGTGTATTTTTTCAACCAGTTTTTTTTTAATCTACTTTTTTTTGTTATTGGCTATGAAATGGTTAATTTATTTTAGGTCTGCTTTGTATGTCTTGACAGCCAGCCTGTGTAGTGCCCCTGCTCCGGATTAGAGAATTAGGAGGAATTAGGTGCTACCCTCCAAGAGAGAGAATGAGGAAGAGAGGACGAGAGGTGTGAGAGGGGAAGTAAAATAGAGAGAGAATGTGAAAAAAAATATGCATGATGCACCTTATCTCTCGGGCACACACTGCTGGATTAGCCGAGGTTGTTTGTGTGTGTGTGTGTGTGTGTGGGGGGGTGTGTGTGCATGTGTGTGTGTGTTGGTGTGTGCGTGTACATGTATGTGTATGCTTGTGGCTGTTAATCAGCGACTCTTCCCATTCAAATTTTACAACATGGGAATAAGTGGCACACAGTGACAGTCATCGTATGTCCTGAGAAAGGAAATATTTTATACAATTCCTCATCATAACATTACTTATCTCAATATAGGTAATCACCATGTTACCTCATGCCTCGGTAGCAAACAGCTAGCTCTACACCAGGGATGAGCAATTTAAATGAATTTGAAATGGTAATTTAAATGACCAGATGTATGTATAAATTTTGAATATCGACAAAACACATACATGCAAAATATGTGCTTTTAATATATTTCATTTGTCATAATACATTTCTCAATGCATGTATAAAAGATCCTGTAGTGTTTTCAACTGAGATGTTGGTGACACCAACACCTAATGAAGAACATCAAGTTCAGCAGCAGAGTCTTCATAAGAATGCAGTGAAAACTTTAATTAAAAAAAAATAAAGTCACTCTCTACACCTACTGTAAAGCCATTGCAAACACAAAGTGAAGTGGGTACAGAGAGTATTCAGAACCCTTGAAAATGTTCACTTTCTGTGTCATTACAGCCATTTGCAAAAATCAAAAAAGTTCATTTTAATTCTCATGAATGTACACTCAGCACCCCATCTTGACAGAAAAAACATAAATGTAGAAATTTTTGCATAAAGGAAAACTTAAATGTCATATGGTCCAAGTATTCAGGCCCTGATGCATTTTATTGAGTAGAAGCACCCTTGCAGCCACGAGTCTTCTTTGGAATGACGCAACAAGTTTTTCACACCTGGATTTGGGGATCCTCTGCCAATCTTCCTTGCAGATCATCTCCAGTTCTGTCAGGTTGGATTATGAACGGTGGTGGACAGCCATTTTAAGGTCTCTCGAGAGATGCTCAACCGGATTTAGGTCAGGGCTCTGGCTAGGCCAGTCAAGTACGGTCACAGAGTTGTTCTGAAGCCACTCTTTTGGTATTTTAGCTGTGTGCTTCGGGTCATTGTGCTGTTGAAAGGTGAACCTCCAACCCAGTCTGAGTTCCTGAGCACTCTAGAAGACGTTTTGCTCCAGGATATCCCTATACTTGGCCGCATTCATCTTTCCTTCAATTGCAACCGGTTGTCCTGTCCCTGCAGCTGAAAAAACACCCCCACAACATGATGGTCCCACCACCACGCTTCACTGTAGGGATTGTATTGGGCAGGTGATGGACAGTGCCTTTTTTTCTCCAAACATACCGCTTAGAAATAACACCAAAACGTTCAATCTTGGTCTCATCAGACCAGAGAATCTTACTTCACATGAACTGGGAGTCCTTCATGTGTTTTTTGGCAAACTCTATGCGGGCTTTCATGTGTCTTGCACTGAGGAGAGGTTTCCGTTTGGCCACTCTGCCATAAGTGATAGTTGACTTTGTGGAACTTTCTCCATCTCCCTATTGCATCTACGGAGCTCCGCCACAGTGATCTTTGGGTTCTTCTTTACCTCTCTCACCTAGGCTCTTCTCCCATGACTGCTCAGTTTGGCTGGACGGCCAGGTCTAGGAAGAGTTGTGGTCATCCCAAACTTCTTCCATTTGATTATGGAGGCCACTGTGCTCTTAAGAACCTTGAGTGCTGCAGAAATTATTTTGTAACCTTGGCCAGATCTGTGCCTTGCCACACTTCGGTCTCTGATCACCTTGGACAGTTCCTTCGACCTCATGATCCTCATTTGCTCCGACATGCACGGTGAGCTGTAAGGTCTTATATAGACCTTTCCTAATCAAGTCCAACAAATTTCATTAAACACAGCTGGACTCCAATAAATGAGCAGAACCATCTCAAGGAGGATCATAAGGAATGGCCAGCATGTGAGTCACTGCAAGGGGTCTGAATACTGAATACCATATGATATGTCAGGGTTTTTGTTAAAAAGAAATTGTAAAAAAGGCTACATTTCTGTTTTTTTCTGTCAAGATGGGGTCCATTAATGAGAAATAAAATGAACTCTTTTGATTTTGGCAAATGGCTGCAATGACAAAACAGAAAGTGAAACATTTCAAGGGGTCTAAAAACTTTCTGTACCCACTGTACATCAACTTTTTTTATACAACACGAAACACGAAAATTCATTCATTCATTATCTATACCGCTTGTCCTCACAAGGGTCGCGGGTCGTGCTGGAGCCTATCCCAGCAGTCTTCGGGCAGTAGGCGGGGGATACCCCAAATTGGTTGCCAGCCAATCGCAGGGCACACAGAGACAAACAAACATCCGCACTCACAATCACACCTAGGGGCAATTTAGAGTGTCCAATTAGCTACACGAAAATATGCATTAATATCCACACTCATATGTGTAAAGTATTATAAAATGGAACTTACGGCATTCCTGCTTGATAATTGAAAGTGGATGGCATTAGATAATGATTCCATACAGATCCTTGAGCGCGGACATTTTTTTTTCTTTGAGAAAGCGAGAAACCCGTAAGTATGGTACTCAAAACGGGAAATTACATCATCGGAAACCGGAAGTACGTCTAGCTGTAATAATTTTTCTTAAACATAAATTAATCGTTAATTATTCATCCAGGGACGACTAGTAATCACTATAAGTGATTAATTATAACCATGTATTAATTATAACCATGAACATATTTACATAGAAAGGCCTTAAAGACAACACACTCCTCGCCTGGCCTAATGAGGCCACTATCAGAGCTGGTGGGCATTCTGTTTATGTGGCGGACTGGTCCAACGACGGACACCTGTTTTGCTAACGGTTGACGAATGACAGGAACATTTTTAAAATAGACAGACTAAGCATAGTCAGAAGCCCCTTCAACGGAATTGCCGACGGAGGCCGTTTAAAATTAGAGGCGGACCGGCCTATAGATGGGTACTATCCGCCCCCCCCCGAAAAAAATGCTAATGACGGACGACGGAAGGGTACCCACGCTGCAAACGGATAATGAATAACGGACACTCAATTTTTATTAAAATGTCCAGCTCTGGCCACTATACTCCTAAAAACATTATACATTCAGTCCTTTTGCATGACAAGAATAACTTTTGGGACTGGTCGGACAAAAATTTCTACCTTGGTCCCATGCCTTTACCTCAATCTTTCTTACTCGATTGTCTTTGCCTGGGAATGTAGCAGTGACCCTTGCCAGGGGCGAGCTGTTATGTGTGACTTGGTTGTCCTTAAGCAGAACTAGGCCATCAACCTGTAGGTTTCTGCAAGATGCAGTCCATTTCTGTCTTTGTAGTAATGTGGGCAAATACTCATGCCTCCAGCGTGTCCAGAACTGATTGGCAAGACCCTGAACTTGTCTTCATTGCTTGGTTCACACGTCTTTGTCCATGAAGTCTCCAGGTGGAGGTAAAAGGCAAGATTTCTGTGTAATGAGCATTGACGAAGACAGGATGAAGGGGTTCTCTGGATCATATGAAACTGGGAGGAGTGGCCTTGCATTAATGATGGCTGCAATTTAGTGTACACAACACTTTGAGGTGAACCTTGTTTCGTAGTAGCATAGAGTCGAAGATTCTATGGGCAATGCGTTCCCAAGATCCTCCCATGGAAGGCATGTGGTGGATTGAATTCCCAGCTGCAATCCTGGTTAGTTAGGTATGACTGCAATGATTTGTCCATTCCTAGCTCCTTTGAAGCACCAATGAAATTGGTGCCACAATCAAATAACAACTGTTTGGCAGATCCTCTTAATGCAAAGAAGCGGCGAAGGGCGTTTATGCAACTGGATGTGGCTACTCGATCACCTCGATATGTATAGTTCTCGAGCTCATGCAGGAAAACATGAGGGCCCACCGCTTATTTTCATCTTGTCCGCCCTGGTGCGTCTGGTTGTTATGGACCAAGGCCCCAACATGCCGAGGCCAACGTAAATAAAGGGAGGAAAGACTTTGAGGCGCCATGTAGACAAGAACACTGAATTGATTAGTCTTTTGCCACCCAAAAGCCAAAGTCCATCAGCGCTCTTTGCACCTTCCGTCAGGTGTCGACCTTGGTGCTTCACTTGCTTGTGGTGGTAACGAGTGAGCAGAAGACTTTAGGGAGGATGACTGTTTTTTTTCCCAAAGTTCTCAATCCCTGAACGTTTGAGTCGGCCTCCAACAGAAACAAGACCATCCTGTAAAATTCGGTTGAGGTTTTGTAAGGGGCTCTGTTTTGGAATAGACTTGCTGGAAATGATGGCAGAAGTGAGCCTTTTATGTCTCTTTGAGGATGATGTTTTTTTGCCTGAGCCATCTCATCAGTTGTCCGAGGCAGGTTGCATTTTGGCCAGCATTCACTGTTTAGGCTAGTGTCGTTGAATGATTTTGCGACGTGGATAAGATTTGCTATTGCTCTGAAGAAGGAATTAAAAGTGAAAAAAACGTTTACTGTTGAGCACTTATGTTAGGTATGTGGCATAAGTTTTGACCTGCCGCTGAATTTCAGAGTCCTTGTCCGGTTCAATTAAGTTGAACATTCCACTTTTGTGTTGCCAGTTCAGGAGAATGGTGGATGAAACCTGGTCCGGTGAACCACGTAGATTTTGTGTTGGGTTTCCGACAAGGACCTCGACGCATGGTCTGCGGGGTTCTACTCAGTGCACACATAGTGCCATTGTCCAAGCTTTGACGACTGGTGAGCACATTGTACTGTATTGTCTGTTGTGGACATATGTGTAGAACCTTTTTGGCACCTTACAGCTATATCCCAGCACTACCTTATTGTCTGTATAGAAGTGCAATGCATCAAAATGCAAGTCCAACTCATCCTGAATGAGATCAGCCACATCTATTGCCAACACTGCTGCGTATATTCAAGCCTGGGTAGTGTAGAGAGCTGTACTGTCCATCCCGGAAGGATGTCCATTTTTGTGATGAAGGATGACAAGTTTTAAAAAAGGGACAGACTAAACAAGAGCGGAGGTGGATTTTAGTCCGTCCCACTAATCGTCCTTCATGCGTATAACTTGGTCGCAAGGCAAAAATTGCCACCGAACGCTTCAAACGCGTCACTAGTTACCCAACTGCTCCTACTTACTTGCATTGGGAATGCCTCAGTGGGAATACTGTGCACTGCACATATTCTGTCACACGGGGTCATTTTTTCCCGCTTTCTTCAGTCTTTAAAATCATGCAGTGTCGTACACTGACTCTTCAACTGAGAGTTCAGTTCTTCTCACTGTGTAAGACAGCAAGCCTATGCGTGAGACAAGTGCACACACATGTAGCAGCACCGAAACTTCTCCTGCGCGATTTGTTTCTCCACATACGGACTGATGCTTGTACGTCAATTTCCACACACGGACCGATGTGCCATTCAGTGCTCCAGAAGCGGAGCGGAAACCAGCGAGCCAATCAGCAAACTGATGGGCTGACCAATGGAAGCGGTCCCTGGCTCGGGCATCTCCAATCTGCGTATCCATCTTTTGCCATTCATAAAACAGAATAAGTCATGATTCCCGGCAAATGCATCCACTTTGTGTTCAACTATACAAGCTTAAATTTCACATTGATTACTAAACTGAGACAAAATTATTATTTCCGTATGCATAATTTTTGTTATTTTTCTTTGGTGGTTTACCATTTGGTCTTTCCAACAAAAAAATATGTGCCTATGGGAAAAACACCGATCTTAATAAAAGTCTCTCTTAAAAGTCTCTAAAACTCTCCTTAACAAAAGCTCAAATTTATCAAATATGTGATTTTGTAATTACTCTCCTTAATAAAAGCTCAAATTATTAAGTAAGTCTTATATGATGTACATTGACGAAGATGTGTCATGTGTTCAATACATGTACCAGTGTTATGTATTCAGGATACCCCAAAAATGTCACGGTATTCTGCTACAATTGCTTGAAAAACACATTTAATCGGATTACAGGTACATTTATTAAAAATGTGGGTTATTTTACAGGATTGCATTTTTAATGCTCGGAGACTACGTAGTTGAGTCCTCGCCCGCTTCTCAAAATTGTTGGCTAACTGCTCATAATATAGGAGCTCAGTGGACTGTCGTTGGTTGTTCCACGTAAGTTTTTGTTGGCCAACAAAATGAGACAGGTCACTGGCTTGATATGTGATTGTGTCACCATGGTCACGTTTAAAAGTGACCCATAGGGAATGGATGGCGACTGTTTTGGATCGCATGCACTGAACAATTTATAATTTTAAATGTAATGAGATGTCATGAATTTACATTTAGAATGCGCTTGGCTATGTTAGCATCCAAGTTGGTCCTGTTCATTGTCTTTGTGGTGTCCTTCGTGTTTTTGCTTTTCGCAAAGCATCCTTTCTGTTTATCAGTGCACATTATTTTTCATTGTAGTTTTTGAGGCTTTTAAAATTGAAGGCACCTCTTTTTCATAAACTGTGATTCAGCAGTCCCATAAGCCCGGCTTTGTACATAGACAATGAATTCCTGCAGTTGCCTTTTCCAAATGAATTAGCATACAATAGTTTATTATCTATAGCACGATGGCGCATATTTGTCTGCCTTTCATTTGAATCTTGGGTTCAACTCTAGACTCAGGCCCTCCTTGTGCGACATTCTCTCCGTGCTTGGGGTTAGGTTTTCTCCTTGTACTACTGCTTCCTCCTAAATGAAAACTCTAAAGTTCATGAATGTGCATGTGAATGGTTGTTTGTCTATATATGGTCGGCTAGTAAATGATGATCAGTCCAGAGTTTAGCCCCATCCCAGGCTTCAGCTCATGTGCGACCCAAATGAGGGCAAGTGGTCTAGAAAATGGATGGATGGATGACTTACTATAATGCCATTCATTGATTGAAGTGGTAGTCAAACATATTTTTGAAAAAAGGCCCACTAGTTGAAACATGGCATTCTGATTAATGTTCCGTTTGTGGAATATGAGTTAAGCAGCAAAATCCACCCAATTTTAGCCATCTCAGCCATCTCGCTTTGGGATTTTGTTGCTTAACTCATATTCCACAAACACAATATTAATCAGAATGCTGTGTTTCAACTAGTGGGACTGTATAGAACATATTCTTTAAAAAATTACGTTTGGGTTGATGTCCATTTAAAAAAAAAAAATTGTCAACAATTTTTTTCTTACCATTTCATTATTTGGACTTATTTACCAACCTGTAGTTAATTAGTCATGTCTATTATTCCTTTTTTGAAAGGTAGAAATGCAGCATTAATATCTATTGTATGTAATGTACAGTAAGTTGTGATGCGTTAATGTACAGTACAGTAGTGCATGGCAGTTGGAGGTATCAGAGAGAGGAAACAAAGTGGTGAGGCCCGATTTTCATACAATAAATGATGTTTGATTGTGATTATGGGCCTGGCAATGGTTGGAATTTCCACATAGAAGATGCTTTACCCCACACTGCTGCTATGGCAACCGGATCGACATGAAGGTAGTGGGGGGCTGCTCTAATGGCATCGCCCTTGTACTCTATTGATTGACACATAGGGGCACATATTCAAGCTCAAATTATTTTTCTCTTTGTACACACACACACATGCAAACACACAAATTCGCGCACAATAAACCGTGATCACATTATTGTTTCTCCTCTTCATTTGTGCACTCTGTCCCCAAGAGGCAGACACAAGTGCTATATAGAATCATAGGGAAACATAATTGTAGCATGTGCAAACACGCGTTTCAGGTTCACATGTGCATCCACATTCCCATACTGTACATTAGATCATAAAGGACACACTGTAACATATGCATGACCCAGTTTCAGCAAGATGCGTTTCTAGTTGCTCTCTGTTCATCTTGTTTTCTGCCGCTTTAGCTTCTCTAATTTGGTCTCTCACTCCTCTTGCTGCCACTGTGCAACTCTCTCCCTCTCTCCTTTGTAGTCACTGTGGTCGTGACTGTACTAAATCGCTCTAGAGGCAGAGGGGAAATAGTCTAGATCTGTGTGTCCGTGCGCAGTCGTCGTGTCAGCAGGAATCAGCCTCTCTCCGGCAAGACATTTCCAGAGGTGCCTTGATGGGCAGTGCACAATGTGGCTCAGTGGGTCTGAGTGTTTCTTTACAGGGGTCACAAGGTTGAGCAGGAATGGGCAGTGTAACCCTGTAGTCTAGAAAGGAGGTTTTTCATAAAAGATGCATTATAAGGTAGAATTGTTAAATAATAACACACCCGTAATAATTTTAAATTGATATTGGCACTGTGATAGAGGTATTGATTTCTCGATATGTTGGACTATTGTAGTTACTGGGCAGCGCAATGTATTAGTGGTTAGAATGTATGCCACACATTATTTATTTCTTTTTTATTGAACCACAAACAGTGTGATTGTCAAGTGAGACCAACCCAAGGAGAGGCTTGTTCCCGTTGCACACCAACAACATAGCGCAATTGTCAAGGTAGAAGTGGATTGGCCTGGCTGCTGTATGTTATAACAATATAAAGAGAGGAACTGTAAAACAATAAATAAAAGGAGTGTGGATACGTTAGAGGCTGTTGGTTCCTTTCATGACTGTACTCATGCATTTCTGCAACAGAGCCTCTCCATGCTGCGCTATCTCATCCACAGGTGCATTATATTTAATTATAAATACAATATATAAACAGTAATGTATATACTTTATTGGTATAGCCCCCTCTGTTTGCGAACGCTAACATGGCATTTTTGATCGGCCATTACATCTGCAACATTATGATGCTTTTCATCTGTGATTCTAATTTTGATTCCCAGCAAAGCTTTCGGCTGACATTTGGCCACTCATGAAAACTAGTTGCCGATTACGAGTCTGGTTTAGCTGCTTTTCCAAATTAATTAGCATACAATAGCATACAAAGGGCTTTAGGGTCGGTGACACACTGACATCAAATATCTGCATGGTTTCCTCTACCCGACAGTTAAAATGAATCTCATTTTTCTTCCAGAACTACGGCCTAGAGACAGAAAACCTCCGGACTCTATCACACAAGTTGAATGCTTCAGCCAAGAACCTCCAGAACTTCATCCTGGGTAGGCGGAGGGGAGGACACTATGATGGAAGAGCTTCCCGGAGGCTACCCAATGATTTCCTTACCTCAGTGGTGGATTTGATTGGTGCGGCAAAAAACCTACTAGCCTGGCTCGACAGGTATGAGCTACACACAATTGAATTCGGACATTGATTTTATTTGATGTTTGTTTTTGCCCAGTAATGAAACAATGATATTTGACAATGAAATTCTGACATAAATGTACACTATGTACTGTGCACACAACACATAACATACCCTAGATCAGAATGTATTAACCTACATAAGAAAGAACTAGGTAGCATAGTGACATGGTGTTTGACTATATATTGCAAGGCATGATGCCAAGTTGGGGTGTTTTGTTGTAGCTCATCTTTTTAGGTTCTCGTTCACATTACAAAAACAAAGTTGACTTTTAATGTAAAGGAAAAGTGTCTGTCAAGTGACACGCATGTGCACAAAACACGACATCATGGTGCAGCGTTTACAGAAGTAAATATGGTCCCACGTGTAGGGGCTGATCTCATTTTTCTTTTTGCAACTTCCAATGTCCTCGTTCTTCACCCCTCTGTTTACATGTTAGTGCCTACAACCAGAAATCCCATTGAGGACACATGGAGATTGACGGAGGCGTGAAGCTGTAGGAGGGACAAATGTTTGCAGAAATTACATCATCGTCCCTCATTGATGTAATTTCAAGGAGACTGCAATTAAGATGACGGCACGTCATTGACTTGTGTCACAAATCAACAAGAGCCCAAAAAAGAGAAAAACAAAAAAGAGCCCCGCAGTATTCTTAACTATGAATGGTTATTCCCAGTTCCCTTGTTATGATTGTACATGACTGTGCGTAATTTTAGGTTTCATTTTAAAGTGCACAAAACATTTACAGCTAAAAATGTTTATAGGCCTTAGTATTGCCTTCATATATTTTATTTACTATTTTACTATATACTTTTGTAAACATTAAAAACATGTCAGGAATGCAAAGTTTATTAAAAGTTGAATGTACTATTCTTGTCTTTATTTTTACCTTTAACACTTCAAGTTGGTTGTATATGAGCAGCTGCTTGCTAGCGCGATAAGCTGCGATTTACATACAATCTGTCAATTTATTGCAAAAAAAATAGGTGACTAATCGATTATCAAAATAATCATTTGTGGCAGCTCTAATTTAGATTGGGAAAAGTTTTTTCCCATTGACGAATTAGCGGGTAATCTATGACAAACACATCTGAGGATGATAGTCAGCATAGTCGGTATACTTACTTGCTAGCATCACCAATTCTTTTGGGTGGATACCTGTGCTTGTGCCAGTTCAATGTCCAAAATGCAACATTTCAGTTCAACGTATTAGAGGGAAAATATGTATTTGAAAAATGCTGCAGATAACTGCAGGCTTTATGAAGTTGAGAGAACACAGAAAGTGAAAAAACACTAAGATTTCGCCAGGGCATTCCAGTTATGATTCTTTGTTGTTTGTGCTTGTTTGCTACTGAGGAGAACAAAAATGTGTTAAGCTTTTCCTACTGGCTGTACTGAATTCAGCGTTTGAAATCACAATGTGCTTGTCCTTCATTTCAGGTCTCCCTTTGCCAGTGTGACGGAGTATTCATTACTGAAGAACAATATTGTGCAGCTCTGCCTAGAATTAACTACCATTGTACAGCAGGTGCCTCCACCACTACACACACACACACACACACCCACACACACGCACACACTCAAGGTCAAATTATTGTTAGAAATGACTGTTGGTGGGCATGTTGCACATGATCTAGTACAAAAGAATCATCTGTAACTGTCATGTACACACACATAGACAAAATTACATCTAACGCAGTAGTGGACACAGCAAACACACTGTAAGTCAGGGGTCTTCAATCCTGTTCCTTGAGGGCCGGCGTCCTGCCTGATTTCTATCTCCCCATGCTGCAACACACACCTGATTCAAATGATCAGGATTGTTATCCAGCTTCTACAGACCTTGCTGACTATCTGACCCCTGCTGTGGTACACACCTGAGCGGGGAACTACTTAAGTGCCCAGTGAGCAGTTCGGGATATATGTGTCTTAGCTCAAGGACGCCACAGCCGTGTGTCCAAGCCACTTGGCTGACCGACTACTGAAACAGTAATTCTCAAAGTGTGGGCTCCCTCTAGCGGTGCGCAAAGAATTACTGAATTCAGTGTTCAAACTGTGCATAATGTTACAGTGGATTTTTTTTCCCCCTTAATCCAGTACAGTACATTTTTTTAAATACAGTTCAGTTAAATACAGTTCCATGTTTTTGAAAACACTTTGGCCCACTATGCTACAGTATTTTTAATGTTTCTCATGATGGTGATACTTGGAGAGCCAAGTATTTTTTGAGGTGATGAAGTAAATAGTTTGAGAACCAATGTCTGCGCGTGCAAAAGCAGGTGGAAACTTGATTGCTTACACAAATAGATGTGGAAGATGATCCACCACGCGGACACACAGAGTATTGCATCTGCCAAACGCACAAAATTGCCATGCAGTCAATTTTTCACCTTCTGGAAGGAGTATATGCAAATAGATTATTTAACATGAGCGATGTAATTCATCGAACCGGAGACAAATTGCAATGGAATATTTTGCGTCTTTCAAAAACGTGTCTGAAAGGCAGGTGCAAACCCGCATACAAGTGGTGTCAGCGCAGGTGAAATGGTTAGTGTCATAGAGTCATGCCAACAGTTCTGAAATGCCAGAAACAAAAATTGACAGTTTTGTTGCCACATGTGGTGGTATCCCTTAAGCACTCATTCTCAAGCAGTTTGACGGGTCACATTATTGTGCCGAGGGAGCTTTTAAGGTGTGTTAAATCTTCACTTAATTGGCCCAGAAAATATTTATCTATAAGAATCAATGTATATTTGTTCATCTATCTATGCCAGCAACTTCCATGTATAGAGACAGAGAGAGATCAAATAAATGATGTTCTATTAGCAGGCAGAAATTCTATAATTGACAAGTGTATCCACATTTTGTGACATTTTTGTTTGATGGTGTTCTGTGAGGTTTTTATTATAAAATATGTGCTTAAAATATGTGCTCAGTAAAGGTTGGCAATCGTTGCCCGAAAGAACCAATAAAACATGAAATATAAAACTTGTGGAATGAATCCTTTTGGAGATCTCTATTGTGAAGTCTGTTGAGCTTTAATGTGACTTGAAATGATGGTTAACCTCCAAAATGTACAACTTTTTAGCACATTTGACTTAAGAGGTGGCGGCACGGTGGTCGACTGGTTAGCACGTCCGCCTCACAGTTCAGAGGTCGTGGGTTCGATACCGGCTCCGGCCTCCCTGTGTGGAGTTTGCATGTTCTCCCCGTGCCTGCGTGGGTTTTCTCCGGGCACTCCGGTTTCCTCCCACATTCCAAAAACATGCATGGTAAGTTGATTGGATACTCTAAATTGCCCCTAGGTGTGATTGTGAGTGCGGATGTTTGTCTCTGTGTGCCCTGCGATTGGCTGGCAACCAGTTCAGGGTGTCCCCCGCCTACTGCCCAAAGACAGCTGGGATAGGCTCCAGCACGCCCCGCGACCCTTGTGAGGAGAAGCGGTACAGATAATGGATGGATGGACTTAAGAGGTCCTGCTCATTGTTTCAACTGCACCCCTAAACGTCAACAGAAACTCAACATCAGTTCACCTATAGCTCAGGTCTACAGTAGATTACCCATTATTGTAGATTTGACTATGAGTGGAACATCTGAACAACTCGTTTCTCATTCTTTCATTTCCCGTCCTCCCTCTGCTCCCCATAGCGCCTCCATGTAGATTACCAACATTTTCACTTGCCCCTTTTCTGTGAGTGGTTGCTACTGGAGCAATCGTATCGACTGTACCTGCTCTATTGGACCTCTTCCATGTACTGTCTTTACTTTAAGATCCAGTTTAGAGTCAGTGCTCACAGTTAGTCCTGGAGCCTTGCAGATAACACCCATGCAGTCTTACAAGAGCCACAGTAGAGGCACAGATTTGGAAACCCCACTGGTGCACAATGGTACAAATGGACTCATGGATGCCAGGGTGCAGCAAGACACACAATGGGGGCAAAACAGCCTGTACTAATGGATCAAGCAGATGTATTCGCTGATACCGTGTGCATCCGGTCGGCTCAGTTGGCTGCTTTCCCAGAAATAGATTAACAATCAGCAATCATTAAATAACAGTCTGTCAGGTTCACAGAGTAGTGTTGATAGTTTTCTAAAAACTAAGTAATAAGTACACTCCTCCCTGACTATTATTGAGGAATATGCATAATCTGCATGCATTGCTTACAAATGAAAATGCTGACTGCTGATTTCTCCTGAAATAGTATCTCTCTTCTAATTGGCCCTATATTTTCCTTCTTATTTATATATTTATTTATTACCAAAGGGCAGCCTCACAGCAGAAGTTGACATCAATGTTTTTTTTTCTATTCATAGGACTGCACTGTATATGAGACAGAGAATAAGATTCTTCATGTGGTAAGTTTCTTCTCCATCTGTATGGATGTCTGATAATAATTTGAAGTTTGAGCCCTTGAAACCAAAATATACACTTTTCATGTTTGCATTCATGCTTAGATATAGCATGATGAACTTGTTGATTCTGCAAATGTACAAACTCACCAACCGCAACATTACTTATACCAGAGGTGTCAAACATACGGCCCGCGGGCCGGAACCGACCCCCGAGGCAGTCAATCACAGAGCTCTGTTTTAGAAACAGTCAACCGTTCACACTCAAATTCACACCTATGGTCAATTAGAGGGAAGCCGTCCAACACTGGTTACACATGTAGTGTAGTATAATTTGCCACTACACTATCAGTGACCTACTGTAATACAGCAATAATAATATTTATATATATATTTATATAATGCTCTCACCATACAAAACATATTGCATTTTTAAGGGCAGATTTTTAGGGGGTATAATTCTTATATTGGGTATTGTTAAACTGTGCAGATGTACTGTGCCTAATGGTGTGGTTGATGAGTGTATGTTTGTAGGCGTGTGTGTGTGTTTTTGGGTAACGAACTTGTGCACTTAAAAATCTGCAAGAGCTGGGGGACTTTTTTTGCTTGTGTGTTTGTGTTTTAAACAGAGTGAGCAGCAAGTGCTGCTGATGTGTGCTGACAGTTGGTTTAGGACACTTTCTGATACCATTCAAGGTCACGTGGGGGAAACCAAATAAAAGGCTGTCAAGGCGAGATCACAGAAACTTGTCTGAGCCAATTATTGATGGATCTATCCTTAGAATGTTGTTGTTGAATTATGTTATTAGCATTGAATGAATATGAAGTTGTATCCTTCTACGAGCACGACAAAAACAAAACAGTCTATTTTAGATGCTGGTTCTGATGTGCTTCAACATATTACCTTACCTCCCCATATCATTTACTGTATCTCTCTTGTAACAGAGCTGTTAATCACACACACGAGCATGCACGCACATGCACGTACACGGGTGTCAGACTAAAGACTACATGTGACTCTTGGTTGTTTGTGGGTGGTTTATGTGTGAAATTGAGAGCCAGCATGAAAAAACAAAGGGGAGGAGGTGTTTTTAAACGCTGCTTGCTTGATGATCCCTTTTACTCAAAATGAAATAAAGCAAAGGTGAAGTGACAGCCCAGTAAGCAGTTCACGTGACATAAACCTGTGAAGTTCCATCTGCCCTATGTATGAACTAGGTTTGGAGTGGATCACGGGCAAACAATCTAAAAAAAAATTATTTATGCAAAAGGTTGGCTGCTTCACTGAGCAGCTTTCCGTGCTGTGCGATGCATACTCAGGTTATATCAGATCTCTCAAAAATCTTTCCGACACCTTGTTGAATAGAGTGAAGGCATTTCCCTGATACTATGGTACGAACGAGTGAACAAATAGTTTTAACACTTTGTGGTGCCATTAATCTTTGTCAAATGTTCACTCCGTAAACACAGATAGCTCACCTGTATTGATACTGTACGTTTCAACATATAAAACCACAATGACTTAGTACGACCACCAAATGCAATATTTCATTTAATCATTTGAAAATAGAATCAGATGAGTAATAAAACAGTATGTTTTTTTTTTCCTGGAATATCTTCTCCAGCAAGAGTTCCCAGAGGAAGCTGAGCAAAACCGCTTACAAATCCTAATTGTCAAGCATGCAAATACAATGGAACCTAAAGGGCAAATTAATTCATTCACTGCCATTGACGAATTTACTTGTCTTTTCACAGTCCAGCCGTTCAATCCCAGGAACCTATTTATATGTTTTCAATTTTTTTTTCAAACGTTAGGGTAAAAGAGGGTCCGATATGTCTGGCAGTGAATGAGTAAAAAAAAAAAAAAAAGTCCCAAGGGATATTGAATCCAACCATTCAAACTGTCACCATAATAAAATCATTATTAACTTACATGCAATGTTTTCACACCAATTTAACATTCTCAGTTGTTGTGATTTAGGGCTTGTCTCATTAGGGGTCACCACAGAGAGTAGCTCTTTTTTTGTTGTTTTGCAGTCTTAACACCGGCTACACCTTCCTGACACATTTAACCCACCTATTTTCTATCCAATGGCCGGGTTTTAGCCCACTGACCTGGGAATGGACCCCACGCAGTCTCCGTGAAAGACAGCAGTAGCATGTACCATTACACTAACAGGGCATTTTAACATTCTCACTGGTCTTAAGAAAATAAGAATAATTTAACAACTGCACTAAAACTCAACTTCCTTATCTGTATTGATGAATGAGGATTGCTTAGCAAAATTTGCATGCATGCTTGTCTTATTTTAACAATATCTGCCACACAAGTGTCAAATTAAGCTGAGCAAAGTAAACTAGTGACAAAAATCATACAGCACCCTATCTTTAAATAAAAAAAAATCACTATGTATAACTGCAAGCCAACTGATGGCTTGCTAGCAAGTATTTCTTGCTGCTAAGCTCCAGCGTCTGGACTTCATTGTGTGCGTGTGTGTGTGTGTGTGTGTGTGTTTGTGTCTGGACCTCACTGTCTCATCAGCCTGCCCATCTTTACCTTCCGCTCCTTTTGCTCACTTGCCCCTGTGGGTAGCGATGGTCAACTCCTGGTTCAACGTTGCATACTCAGTAACACTGAAACCTCCACTGGGATATGCTGGATGTCTGACTGCTTTGAATTTGAGTCTGGATACGTCATGTAACGTCCAGGGTATATTTTTGTTCTATTTGAATGTGCATCCCAACCATGTAAGATGTCATGACAGACCTCTGAATTTTTATATGAACTCTTTCTGCAAAAACACTGGTTGGTTTTCAAATTGGTCAACCAATGGGTGATACATCTTGAGGTTCTATTGTCAAAATCAGTGTTTCTCAATTGATTATTTCATTGAAAAAATCCTGCGGCACACCACCAGCTGAAATAGGGAAAAAAAGCTTATTTTACCAATATAAGTGTTATATGGTTTATATAAGCATTTTTTTTAATATTGAAGAATGACGTTATATTATAACGTCTTGAATAGGAATGAAATAAACCAAAAGAAATGTTACATGTTATATAATGTTACATATTGATACTTACTCAGTGTGAAACATGGGCCTGTTTGGATAAACATGCGTCACTAATTCGCTTGTCTCTAAACAAAGACAATTATCTACCTGCTGCCGCTGCTGCCACCTACTGGTATGGAAGAGTACTACAATGTAGTAAAGACATGATTACGCTGCCAGGCGCTAGGCGCTAGACCGCACAGGCACACAAATTAGATTATTTCCCACATTATTTTCACGGCACACAGTTTGAAAAACACCGGTCAAAATGATCATGAACATGATCCACAAATGGAGGTAAATGCAGTCTGTAACACGGTATGCGACAGTGAGCTTCTAGCATGTGGTTCATTTTATACTCTGGTCAGGCCGAGTGTAGTGGGACTTGTACGTTTGTCAGCTTCTGCTCAATAATGCAAAACTCCCTGCTACTTTGCTCTGCTCTAGACTACAGCCTGCAGCAATCAGATGGACAGGGATATTGTGTGTATATGTGTGTGTGTGTGCGTGATTTTGTGTGTGTGAGGGAGAGCGTAGTGCACGAGTCTGTGTGCCTGATGGAGCGTGAAGTGTGTATAAGTGTATGTGTTTTTATGTGCGTTCATGCATAAGGATGAGCACTATTACATAACGCTGTCCTAGTTGTGTGTTTTTCCCCCTTCTCCTTGATTTCTGCATTGGACTCTTATTTCCTACCTATTGCCCTTTCCGTTCCTCTCCTTCACCCCTCACAATCCTTTTTGAGTGTATGTCGTTGCGGCGAAGCAAATAGTCATGCATACACTGATAAGCGATAACAATGGTGGCTATGTATGTTTGATTCAAGAGGAAAGGGGGAAAGAGAGTGAGGGAGGAGGGTGGAAGCATGAAGCCAGAGCCTAATCCATTTGGCAGCGTACTACGTCTGGCTTTCTGTTTGACTGCTCTTAAATCTCACGCCAGCCAACCACATAAGTGAATTTCTCCATAATCTGCCCTCTGATTGTCGAGAGGCGTGTCAGATCAAGGCTGGGTGTGTCAGTGGAATAGAAGTAGCAACTCTACTTATAGTGACTTGACTTTTCGTGTCGTGTTCCGTGCTAATCCCAGGTCAGAAGTGTTAGTCCGATGATCAGAGAGGGGGACAAGTACAGCCGTGACATCAGACCTCACTGCAGCTTGAAGATGGAGGCTATTTAGGGCTCTACAAGGATAAGATCGTGTTCTACTTCTTACACTTTGTTGCTTCATATCCAAATTGAAATTTCAAGTTGCCTCTCAAGGGTATCCTGTCATTCGTACCTCACACGGTATAGAGAAAGTACTCAGAACAGTTTACATATAACTGGCACAAAAAAGGGTACACGAGTCAATCTGATACATCACAGTTAAAGCCAAAGCATGACAAAGAGTAGTCTCCATCTCCACCTTTTTTTTTCTATTACACTGAATGATTCACAGACTCTCAGCTATAAAATGTGTATGAGTGTGTATGAGTGCTTGAGCGCCTGTGCTTGTTTGTGTTTGTGTGTACGTGCGTGCGTGTGTGTATGTGTGTCTGAGACCTGTCCTCTTCGTTCCAGAACTATAATCCTGTAATTGCTCATTAAGATTGAGATCAGATGATTATTTCAAGTAGGGGTTATCAGTGTGTGCAATGCAAGGCATCCTGCCACACCATTTAACTGTGAATACCAATACTATTGAGAGATTTATTTTATATTTATGTCAGTTGGACCCTGGCATGTGTGTTTGTATGTGTGCATTTTTGTTACTAATCTCATAAGGAAGGATGTGTAAATCCATTGCAGTCAGTGATCCAAGATTAGAAGGCAGAGATACTGTTGATAATTTAACTAGCAATGCATGACCTAGCACACAAATAGACAGCAAAACAGTCAATGTTTATTTAGAACACCGGCAAGGTAAAGCCACACTTCCTCTTTTTTTTCTTACATATTGGGCTCTCGTTATATGAATTTGTATTCACTGCCTATACTTACAGGTATTTATCTTTTGTTTAGATTAATGCTTTCTTTTATGCCATTAAACTAGCTTCCATGTGATGCTGTTTTCTATACTTTTAACTCATTGTACTTGTAACTATGCCAATAAACACCGAAATCATAAAATATTTTAGCAGTGAGTAGTCAAAGAATGAGTCCTTTTTTTGAAGGACACAGTGTTTCAGAACGTACAGCGATGTGTTAGATTTTTTTTAATGTAAATCATTGGGATGCCACTAACACAAATCAGAAGTGATTTGTGTAAGAAATTGTTATTAGGGCACCTCAAGTTGGCTGGTAGAACTGATGTGTTGCTCAGCGTGTGACAAGAATCTTTTGGGTGTGCCTGTGAACGGACAGGAAGTAGTTTGCGTAGAAGTGGTGAAAGTGGTGATGTGGAACAATCTCATGAATTGATTTTGCTTTTGCTTCTACTAGCAAGGTCACTACTGTGTCCCTCCTAGATAAAAAGCAATCTCAATAACTTCATTCCTCTGTCATTGCCTCCCCCCTCTCTCCCACAACCTCCAGTGTAAGACCTTAGCGGGGATATGTGACCACATCATCTCTCTGTCATCAGACTCTCTGGTCTCTCAGTCAGCCCATCTGGAGGTTGTCCACCTGACAAGCATCATGCCCAGTGAAGGCCTGGTAAAGACAATTACACGCACACGCACAAACATACACTGTGAATTGGTACACCGTGTAATGAATCAATTAATAAATCAATAATCATTTCGCAAATGGACAAAACACCGTATTCCCTTCACATTTGTATGTACTCTTACAACTTTGTGGGTAGAGCAAAACAGAAAAGCAAAGTTTTTAACTTGGATTTAAAAGTATTTCCCCTTGGGGCTGACCTGACTTCTGTTGGCAGCTTATACCATTTGCGTGCAGCATAACAGCTAAATGTCGCTTCACCATGGTTAGTTGGAACTCTGAGCGCCACTGAGTGACCCAAGTGTGCAGATCTCAGAGACCCAATTGTTTTGTATTTATTCAGCATTTCACTGATGTATTCAGGGTCCAAACCATTCAGTGATTTATAGATCAGTAGCAGAATTTTAAAATCTATTCTACAGTTAATTGGGAACCAGTGTAAAGCCTTTAGGACTGGAGTAATATGTTCCAATCTCTTTGGTCTGGTAAGAACCCGAGCTGCAGCGTTCTGAATGAGCTGCAGTTGTTTGATGCTCTTTTCAAGGAGTCCAGTGAGAAGACAGTTACAATAATCAAGTCTACTGGAGATAAAAGCATGGATACGTTTCTCCTGGTCTACTTGTAGCATGCAACCCTTCAGTCTGGATATGTTTTTCAGCTGGTAAAAGGCTGTTTTAGTGATTGATATGACAGGACTGCTGAAAGTCAGGTGTGAGTCTATCAGCACCCCAAGATTTCAGATATGGACTTTGGTTTCCACAGGCAGCGATTCCGGGTGTTTTCTAACAAGAAACCTCTTTTTTTAGCTGAAGGCGATTTTGGATAATCTACTTGTTAATTTGCTCTAGACAGTGACAAAATATGTTAATTGAACTGCTGTCATTTGGGAAGATTGATAAATATAGCTGTGTGTCATCTGCATGACCAAGATAGCCAATATTGGCGTTCTGAAGCATTTGATCAAAGATAACATACAGACCGGACAAAAGGGGTCCAATGACTGGCCCATGAGGGATCCCACATGTTATGTCCATTCGATCAGATTCAAAACTTGTAGTCTATCACAAGGTATCTCCTTTCCTCTATGCTGGCAATTTTGCAGACTGAAAATTACATCACAGAGCTCAAATAACAATCAATCATGCCTCACATGTTTTCTGGGTTTGGTCATGTGATATCACAAGCTGAGCCCTTAATACAATACAATACAATACAATACAAGCGCTGTAATGTCATTTTCAGTGGACAGCAAGTGGCAAAATGAACACCAAAATCACATTACGCCACCTGCGCAACAACTTAGACTTGCTTTTAGCTGGTCTAAATTGTATTCTACTTTCGGTCACCAAATTGTCAGATGCGCCGGGGATGTGTAGTGAAAAATGCCCTATGTCTCCTGCAAAGCCCAGCGAAGCGCAGCGTGGTGTGCCAAATTCTATTCTCAAACACGGTAACTAGACTTGCCTCGGAACGAAAATTAAGATGTGCCAGTTTTTACGCTGAGCGCCTGTTTATGAAAATGCTAAATAGGCCCCTAAATATCTTGTCTTTGTAGTGTACTTACTTTAATATAGGTTGAAAAAGATTTTCAAATCATTGTATTCTGTTTTTATTTACATTTTACAAAACGGCCCAACTTTGTTGGAATTTGGTTTTGTAGGTGTAGGCTGAACAGAACTTTTGGAAGGACAACAGAGCAAAGACAGTTGGTTCACTACTAGCTCAGGGAAAAATACTTTCTAATGGCTGTAATTTATTATTTTGAAGGCTAGCTGGACAGATATTTATAGTCTAGGCCGTGAAGCAGTCCTTCTAGAAAATGGTAATGAGTCAGAAGGACTTATATTATTGGCATTGGGACTGGGTCATACTTTGAGATTTGAACGCTTCTCTTTTCTGTTCAAGCCTTCCAAGTCGTAGATAAATGGATGACAATTTGAAGAGATCCCCAAATAGGTGACTAGAAGAGTGTAACAAATGCAAATTAAACCCAGTTGGGACAAAGTCCAATGTTAGGACATTCTTTTCATGACTGTAAACAAGGAGCAGGCAGTGAATCCATTCTGAACAAAACAAAAGCAAATGAAGTATCTATACGCAGTCAATTTACTGTACTGCGTATTGCATTGATTATTACCCTCTGTCTTGCTTGTCTATCAGGGGATGTACATCAAATCAACATATGATGGACTCCATGTTATTACTGGGACCACAGAGAATGTAAGTTTGATAGAAACTCAAACACATCAAATCCATATTCTCATTTCATCTTTTTTGACTGTTTATCCTAAATGAGATTCCCTTGCCCACAATTTCTCCCTTTGCAGTCTCCAGCAGATCAGTGCAAAAAGATTCATGCAGGTGACGAAGTCATCCAAGTCAACCATCAGACAGTGGTAAGTAGAAGAATTCATCCGCATCCATTAAATGCGAAACGAAAAAGACAACGACCTACTTTTCATGTGTTTTCCCTGTGAATTCAGTCTGAACATACTCTCCATTCCAACTCCATTCAGAGACAAAGTCACCATGGCTCTTCGTGCCCTCCTGTATTGCTATGTAGGCTAATTGGTTTTGCAACTGGAGAAGACTGTTGGATAAATTCTGTAAGACCTTTTTATTCGCATCAGTCTGACTGTCAGTCGTCTCTCTGGAATGTGTTTCCATTGTCATGAGAAATCATAGATTTGGGGAATTTGAAAAGAGAACTTTTGTTGCTCTTTCACAACTGCACAAGTTTCTTTTTGTCACGTTAAATGGAGGTA
The DNA here is from genome assembly GCF_054856515.1 of Filicampus tigris. NCBI lineage: Eukaryota > Metazoa > Chordata > Actinopteri > Syngnathiformes > Syngnathidae > Filicampus > Filicampus tigris. The sequence goes on along the minus strand of NC_141218.1, from coordinate 32,624,324 downwards.
CAAAAGTGGGCAGCCATCTGAAATGGTGGAACGCCGCCTTGTGAAGGCCTGTGATTCAACGCATTATCTTGTCTGTTCTATGTGCTTTGCTTTAGCTTCTGATGTTTCCTTCCGCTTCTCATTGACTTGTGAGGGAGCTACGTACTCTGGCTCCACATCACTTTCCTCCGGGTGATGGTGCAGACTGCTCCCTGCCGGGCGCTTAGTTCCAACCGCTCGTTACTCTCTCTGTGAGACCCTCATCTCTCTGATCCCTCACCCCGGGGGGAGGAGATAAGCACAGGGAGGCGCAGGTGTGGGGAAGGGTGTGATGAGGCAATTGGGGCATACTGGTATGAGGCAAAGCTAGAAAGATGTCGAGGGAGGAGGAGGTTAATGAGGAACTTGAGGAAAGAAGGTGAAAAGGAAAAAGGGGGGGAAAAGGAAGGGGTAGTGATTTAATCATAATATGAGAGGAAGAAAGAGGAATTAAGAAAACATTATGACTGGTTACTTTGTCACAATATTCCTTATGTGTAATAATAAACAGAATTTTAATGAGGAACTCATTTCATTTCATGATAGGACTGTTTTGTATAGAACAGCCCATACATTTGGGACCTTTGTTGTGTGAAACCTGCTTCAAAACAAGTCTGGTGGTTTTGTTTATGAGGTGAGATTTAGAAGTTGCTCACATACCAAACTGATTGTTTGAAGAGGCAACATAATTATGTGTTGGTAATAGCATTTGGGGAAATAATGAAGACTCCTGGGATTAGAAAAAAACAGCCCAGTAGCATTTATGTGATGCTGTTATTTTGGTGAGTCTCTCCTTGTATCCATCTGTTCTGCGCATATTTGCAAAGTGAACATTTTCTAACTGGCCTGGTTAACATGCTTTGTGTATTTTGGGATTGAAAGTGTGGTTGCCGTGTATTCCTTCCGTTCAGGGGTGACACTAGCTTTTATGGACAGGTGGGGCTCAGGTAGACAGGTGAGCAAATGAAGCACACAAGCAGAAATTTCACATACCGCTAATGATGTCTGCAGTACATATTTAAATAAGATACCACACTGTGCAAATGTTTGAGGTGACCATTTGACTTGCAGTATTGTTTCAGTCTGTTTTCTAATACAATATGCAAATACAGGAAATATGTATACATTATTATTAGGGGTGTAAGTTCACAAAAGTCACGGTTCGGTACGTACCTCGGTATGGGGGTGACGGTTCGGTACAGCAATAAGTCTCAAATGCAAGACTAGGTTGTTTTTTTTATTTAGTTTTAACAGAGAGCAAGCTACAATTCAATTTGCCCTAAAGAAAAAAAACATTCCCTGTTTTAAAAGCACAAAATAGAAAAAAAACCTGTGCATTAAGGTCGTTCATAAATAATAATAATAATAATAAAAATGATAATGATGATAAAAAAATTTTAACACAGGAAAACACCCTTTCTTGTATGGATGGAATGAGGTTGCAGATAAAGTCAGGTAGTACTTACCAACTAGAAACTTTAACTTCATTATAAGAACAGCAGAGGACAGCTCATGCTCACACGGCTCTTGTGCGATTGGATATGACGTAGACCACGGTCTTGCTAATATGCGCCCGGGATGGAACATTGGAACAGGGCTCCAGCATGTTTAATAAACGTTTGAAGCCCTGCTCCTCGATTAAAGCATATGGGCACATAGATGTTGCTATGTATATGCCGATTGCTACTAATATCTTTGGCTCTGTCTGCTTTCACATCTCCAGGCTGCTTAGAAGTAGCGGGGATAATTTGTTGGTGTTGAGCGGGTTTCTTTTTTCTACCCCCGGTAACTATATCGGGGTGATGCCGTCTTACATATGTTAGCATGTTTGAAGTGTTACCTGCAACATACCGCACAAAGGTCGAACAACGCCGACACACAGTTCTTGTTCGCTCCACCACTCGCACACCATCGCCGTCGTACTCAAATCTGAGGCCGAAATGTTCCCAAACGGCTGATTTGTATAGGGAAAGGCAAGCCTGCTCCATACTTTATCCCGCACTCGCCATTTTTCTTCTACATTTGTTTTGATCTATTTCTTCGTCGAAACAACAAACGTGGCGGTCGCTTGGTCTCAGGCGTTGACTTTTATTTTTTATTTTTCCATCAGACGTATTTGTCGTATGACTCCGTGCACCGAACCTTGAAGCCCGTACCAAGACGGTACGGAACGAATACAAAAACCCTAACTTACACCCCTAATATATATCCATCCATCCATTATCCAAACCGCTTATGTTCACAAGGGCTCACCTGTCATCGGGCATTAGGTGGGGTACACCCTGAATCTGTTGGCAGCCAATCGCAGGGCACACAGAGACAAACAAACAACCATACTCACAATCACACCTAGGGGGAATTAAGAGTGACCATTTAACCTACCAAGCATGTTTTTGGAATGCGGGAGCAAACCGGACGGACGGACGGACGGACAGATGTTAGATAGATAGATAGATAGATAGATAGATAGATAGATAGATAGATAGATAGATAGATAGATAGATAGATAGATGTAGGAACCAATTCAAGTTGTACCTCGCTTACTGCCTCCAGCACACCCGCGACACTTGGGAGGATAACCCCTTTGGAAAATGGATGAATGGATTATACATGCTATATTAATATTCATCAACACAGTAACAGTGTGACACTAATAACGCTAGTAAAACAAAAATAACGTGTAATGTATTTTTCTAGATAATTGAACTGTATACATTCATGTCACATTCTTAAGTTGTTTATTTTTTAGAGATGTAAATCTACATTTGATCAGTGAAAAAACATTTTATCCCTCCAATATAAGTTGTGACTGAGCAAGATATATTGTGACTTGACTTATGACTTGCTTGAAATTTGGTGGCGACTCGATTTTTTTTTTCCACATTAAACTTTGGACTTTTGTGGGACTTGAAGGTTATGACTTGACACTCACTTGCAACTTGCACATATATGACTTACTCCCATTCTGGTGTTGTGTGCTCTCCAGGTGGGCTGGCAGTTGAAGAACCTGGTCAATGCTTTAAGAGAAGACCCATGTGGAGTCATCCTAACTCTGAAGAAAAGGCCACAGAATACCCTGAGTTCCACTCCAGCTCTGCTGAGGAATGTCCGCTGGAAACCACTGGGCTTGCAGGTACATACCACCAACACTGTTATTGCAATTGCTTGGAATCATTCTGCTCTCATATTTTTGCGCTTCATGTTAACCTTTGGGCAAATGATTTATGACCAGGTTGCTGGTTCTGTAGTGGTTCACAGTGCTGACTTTGGTGCAGCCAGCATGAGATCTTTTCCTGCTGAGTGGCTGTAGGTGGGAATCTGCTTGTCAATATTTGCGTGTCTCTATTTTCCCTGTGATTGACTGGGGACTAATACAGGTTCAGTCTTCAGTCAGATGGGAAATGTGCCAACTTATCAGTGACCCTGAACATGATAAAAATGAAAATGAATCAATGGCTGGCTGGCTGGCTGGATGGATAGCACATCTTCTGTCCTCTGTTTGACATTGCAATGTTTCTGATGAGCTCCTTAAAGTAATTTATTGTAATCTTGCTAATTCCAGTATTCCCCATACATGCTTTAAAGATGGCCTGTGCTTTGGCTTTTTCTCTTTGGCCTTTTTATTCATAACCTTCAGTGTCTCTATCCTTGATTCCTTTTCAGCAATTGTTTGTCTTTATCCTTTTTCCACAAACACAAAATAATGTCTACGTGCAATGAGGCAATAAGGTTATACTGCATCTTGCCTTGGTGGTGAGGCTGGAGCGCCATTCTTTTCTCCTTGTTGCTGCCTTTTATGACCTGACTCTTAAGTTTGTAACATTTGTTTATGCATTTATTGTTGTATAAAAACAGCTGTTAAGGAGCACCACATGTTCTATCTGATGGACTGGTGAGGTACAAATACACCATGAGCAGAACATACCGGAACACAGATATATCAGTAGGGAAAAAAGGAAGCGTTGTCTAAAATTTGTTCACGCTTAAAAATACTTCAGCTCTTAATTATTCATAAGGAACGACAGGATCTGAAACAAGATCTTCTACTCAGCAGTTTCTGGTGATGATTCACTGACTTCAGAAAACGTAGTGTCTTCACAGCATCACAAGATGCATGCTTGTCCGTATGGGTAAGCAAAATCTATTGGTCACGTGTGTATCAATGCAGAACAATGTTTTCTCCAATCAGACCTTTTCCTCTCATTTTATTTTGTAAAGCTAGTATTTACGTACAGACTGTACATACAAGTTTCACATCAAACACATAAGCCTGTTTTGTAGGATGAATCGTGCAGTTTATAGTTTATCCGAAATGTGGCAAATATTCCAATGGATTATGACTAAATCCAAAAAAGAAACTATTTGTCCCTGAATGATCATGTGATTCAAGGACCAAATCCCTCCATGGCTGTCTTTTCCATTCCTGTGTCTGTCTCCCTCTTTTCTGTGCTTTTGCCTGTGCATCTGTTGTGTATAATGGCCTAGAGAAAGAGCAGCATTATCATCCACTTGCGTTAACAAAAAGCAATGTTTTTTTTGTTTTTTTGCCAACACTGTGTGCAATTTGTCACATTGCTCATATGTGTGACACTCATTGTTGGAGACCCCTTTTACATAAATCTGTAATATGTGGAGGTGTATAAATAATTACTGGTTGTAAATGCCTGCTATTTTGGGTAACATGTATTTGTGAGTTATGTATTGTTAATAGGGCGGCACGGTGGTCGACTGGTTAGCACGTCTGCCTCACAGTTCAGAGGTCGTAGGTTAGATCCCAGCCCCGGCCTCCCTGTGTGGAGTTTGCATGTTCTCCCCGTGCCTGCGTGGGTTTCTCCGGGTACTCCGGTTTCCTCCCACATTCCGAAAACATGCATGGTAAGTTGATTGGACACTCTAAATTGCCCCTAGGTGTGATTGTGAGTGCGGATGTTTGTCTCTGTGTGCCCTGCGATTGGCTGGCAACCAATTCAGGGTGTCCCCCGCCTATTGCCCGAAGACAGCTGGGATAGGCTCCAGCACGCCCTGCGACCCTTGTGAGGATAGGCGGTATCGATAATGGATGGATGGATGGATGTATTGTTAATAAGAAGGCTGAATAGGTAAAGAGTTATAGCTTCAACATGTTGGTCGAAGTTTTTGGGGACTATTTTTGTGGCACTAGACAAAATAATAGCCGCAACCTCCTTAAATCCCTGACAGCTTTTTAATGATTCCTAACTCCCTTTTGGCAGAATAGCAAAATTGAAGAAAATGAAAAGTTCACATTCATGTTATTGAATGTTTAAGCACGTTACTCAGGGCAACTCGCTCTTTCTACTTGTACTTTGTCAAAAGCAGGTACTACGAGAAAGTACACATAGTATCCTAATGTTACCGTAGCCTTTGCTGTGCCTTTTTAGCTCAGGGTGCTGGAGTACTATATTAAGAGACCGGAAATAAATATCAATTTCAATCAAAAATAGTTGAAGTAACGCAGCCAATTTTAGAAAATATACTTATGGATGTGACACTTTCCCAACAAAATATAAAAAATAATAGTACGCAGTTTTTTTTTCTCCAACAAACATTATCTTGTAATTGGTTTTGCACAGTATGTACTTATCAAGTTCTTTCCAAAATGCATCACTAACGGGGCAGTCAAAAAATAAATGAGTCACGCTTTCAGTTTCAATTTTGCAAAACCGAACACTTATCAGTATCAATAAAACGCTCAACATATGAGTTAGTTGGATGTATATCGTGCAGTTTACAGTACAATGTCGCTCAATGCACTAAAATTGTCGTGAGTTAGGCTGGTGGTGATAGGACCCAAGAGCAGACAGATAAAAAAGTAACAAATAAACTTTATTAAACAAGGAATCAAAGTAGCAAAGAAACTGAGGATCAGGCGTGGCAGTGGCTGGGCTCTCAGGAATTGGGGCTGTGAGAAACTCTGGCTAATTCTCTTTTCTTTCAGGTGTTTTTGGTGAAAGTCTGGAGAATAAATGGTGGTGGCTGATTTTTTTGGCCACTAAATGCGTCAAATTGTTTTCTGCACACCATGGCAAGCATGAAATGAGGTTTGTGATTGGCTGGCCTTAGCGATTCTCAACTTGGTGGGCTGGCGCGGCCCCCGCTTGTGGGACGGCTCTGGCTGTAATATTAGATTGGCTTGAACTACAAATTCTGATGTTGGCAGGAGACCATGATGTTTCTCACCGACCTCTAAAGGCCCGCATTTAGGGATTTACATCAAATATTTGTCCAAAATAATTATTTATGTACACTTAGAGGCTGCTCCATTAGGTACACCTTCAAAATCAAAATTAAATCAAGTATAAATCAATACATTTTGCCAGTGAATCTAATCGTGTTTCCATAAACTATACAGCTTTCCACTTCCTTTTAGCTTATTGTGATAGCGAAGATATTTGAGTGACTAATTTTCAAAAAGGAGATCTTTAATTCTAATCCTACAGTGAAACAGTCCCAAAAGTTATTATTGAAGATGTTAACGTTGTGATATGGGGAACATCATTCTGTGAAGAGCTTACACATACGATTTGTCAAGTTTGTCGTGAAAGCAGCAGAATTCAAATGGTTTAAGTGATGTTTTAACATGTTGGAATGCCGCCTGCTGTGGAAGTCCCATCCTACTCAGTGTGCACCCCCAGCACCACTTCCCCTTTTCCTCAGGCTGGACTGTAATCACGAAATTACTATTTTCACTCTCACAGCACAGCTCCCTGCCTCACTCTCCTCTCCACCACTCTCTCCCCTTTTTCTTTCTCTTTTTGACCTATTTCCTTGTTTCTGCTTCATCACATCCCTCGTTTTTCCCCCAACCATTTTCATCATTTTTTGAAAAGCTGTTTGACTAGAAACAGAAGAAGACTGAAAATTAAAGTACAGAGACAAAAGGCCTGCACATAAGGGTGTAGAAGGTTTTTGAATGAAAATGTCCACTTAAAGAGCACTCGTTACATGTATAGTGTATGGCAGATATGTATGGCAGAGCTGTAAGCAAGTATGCAAGAATATTTCATTCAAAATTCACATGCGAGCTATACATGACGTCAGCGAGGCATCCTTGTTCACATGGCGCACCCAAAGACAAATGACGTGTCCTTGAGTCATGCCGAGGTACTAGGCCATGCTAGCTTTCCTCTGCCCTCAGTGAGAGCAGCGGTTGTCATAGAAACAGACACGGTGAACCCTGTGTGTAAAAAGGCTTGAAACAAAATGAGAGAATAGTGAGCATGGGAGAGGCTGCGCAGTCAAAGCTTATACAACATGGCAGCTACTTTGTATGTGTGGAAGTGTGCCCTTTTTTGTGACTCACTGATTGATAAGGACCCTGCTCTAGCTCAGGGATATACGTATGTTCCGTTCTTTTGTTTTCTGTCAATGTTTTTTTGTATGCTATGAAGTTTGAAAGTATCTAACACTTACTTTCTAAAACCTGTGCTCGAAGAGACTCAATTACAACACAAGCAGTCTTTCATTTATTTCCTATCAGCCGGTCCCCACCAGCCCTACCAGCACCTCGCCTACACCAGGTGGAACTTTAGGCATGTCCAAAATGGATGCCCAGGATGTGTACATTCTTTCCCCTGTCTCTGGACTCTACAGCCCCAGGTGAGGGTCTGCAAAGTACAGATCTCTGTGCCGACCTCCATGCTGGCTATGACTAAAATGTTGCTGTGCCCACAGGGAGGAATTGGGTTTGATTTCATGTGATGACATCACCCGGTACAGTGTGACCTCCCAGTCTGGTTCGAAAGGGTCAGAGGCTGTCAGCTACTACTTGGACCAGGACAGTGGTCAGTACTTCTCTCTTTTGGAAGGAGACGGACCACCAGGCTCTGAATATGACAGAAGCCGTAATACAGGTGTGCGCAGGCGGGACAAGACCCCCACACATGGTAAGAAGGAGATTTCATCTTGTGTTACTTCAGTGGTTCCAAACTTGTTTCTTCAGTAGAACAGCATGCTCTCTATCACAAATATTCTCACCTTTTTGTTATCAACATTTCCTCATTATGTGCTCATCATCTGTGCTAATGGCTGTTTATCACCTCTGCCAACAAGGCTTCTGATGCTTTTTGCCCGTCAGCATGATGCAGCATTACACAGAAAAATCTGGGTCCATGTCCTGGAACATGGTTAGGAGGGTGTTGCAAGGACCAAAGAGCAAACATTTTATCCTGAGGCCTAAGGATGATGTTCACTTTCGGGCACCTTTCTCACATTGGGGATGCTATGCTTCCTTTAGCTCCCAGTTGGCAGCATCCTGACACTGAGCTGTCATGCCCTAAAATCAAACACAAGTCCATGAGCACAGTTCAATCCCTCTCTCTCCCTTGCCACCTCGGGCCCTCTCCCATTATCCCAGACAGCTTTCAAGACATCCTCTTCCTTTATGGGAGAGTCTCAAGAGGCCGTCATGATGTGAAAGGCCGGGAGGGTCACACGACAAACAACTGCATTAATATGCATTCACAGGAGTTGTGAGTCTGGACTATGTCTGGACTATCAATGAAAGCAGGGATCTGTTTGAGATTCTGCAATGCAGAGATAAATTGTCCAAATACAACGGTCTTTTTTTTTTCACACAGAAACCAAAAACAGGGATAAAAGAAACAGCAACAAGTGTCACAAGTAATAATCTAAAAGTAATATAATTTAATGTAAGGATTTTTTTTTAATTAGATGAATACCCTGGCATCACACTGTAGCGTATTTAGTCATTTTCATCGCTAATGAAAGACTCCTATACGTGTTGCATTCTGTTTCTCATGTCAGAACGCCATGATCACACACACTTTTTATCTTGAATTCGCAGATTAGCTTTCTGACCCGCTGCTGCGCTGGACTTTTCCAGTTGCTACCAGACTGCTGAATCTTATCGTTGGAATGATGCTGAGCCTTCCAAATCACCGGCGTGCTGAGCTCATTGGTTTTCTTGGCGACAGCAACCAAGTCTAAACAACTGTGCTGCATAAAAAGGGAGGGTGTTTAAAATCAAAGCAGTGGGTCGTTTTGGTGATGACTTACAGTATGTCCAATTGTACTGTGTTCAGACTCGACAGCAGCACATAGGGGTGCCTCTATCATCCAATTCAGAGTTTCTTATGGATGTATGGGAAGAAAATGTAGTAAGACATAAGCGAACTACACAATCTAGCGGGAATTGGCATCAATATTATTTTGTGAACATGTTAAAACGTATTGTACATTGGTTTAACGCCAAATGCAAATTCTGAAATCTAAAATTCATTACTTTCATTAGAAAATCTTTCCTTACTCATCATCATCATTTTAATCAATGGGTTGATCAAAATGATGATGATGAGTAAGGAATACCGAGAAAAGTTTGTATTTTTTTTATTCTCTTTGATGTCCTTTGATAAGATTTACAAGAGAGCATGGCCTCTTTCTTTGTAGCTGGTCTTAAAACACCGGTCATTTTGGACGACTGGATTTCTCCTTATTATTCAATATTTCAAGCTTATTGGTAGGTGGTGAACTGGTGATATCTCGGTGCCTTGTGGTGGGCATGTCGGGT